>NC_040026.1:11361038-11661038 GCF_000972845.2 Larimichthys crocea
GCAGTTGCGAGTCACTGTTGCCATGTTCAGCCCATCCCCATCCATAATGGTGAGTGCCACCATGTCTATTGCTGAGGAAAATCCAAAGACATTTTTCATTTTAACTAACGCCAACTAAATTACAAAAACATTTACCTTTGGTTTCCTGCACGGTTTCCATCGTGTGGAGCCAGTTCAAATGAAATTTTAAATTAGGCACAAAAGTAGTAGTGATGTGACTGTTCAATGGTCTAACACGATCGTGTAGAAACAATACATTATTTATAGAAAATAACAAAATGTGTCTGCTCAGTAATAACACACAAATTGTGTCAGATAACATGTTATATCGCAACATAAAGTAACTAAAACGCAGATACATGGTGATAAATCAATGATGATAGAAACAGCTTACATTGTTGATCAGCAACATCCTGTGTGGCTTTTTGTAGTACCTGCCTATACAGATATAGAACCAATCGAATGTTTTCATCTCAGTTGAAGTTTAACGCAGGATGGAAACACTTCAAACGTGTGTAAAAGTTCCAAAGGTGGTTGAAAAACCCAAGATACCAACTCGTCACTCAGCCTGCTATTAACTATATTATCACTGTTAACATGTCTGGTCTTGAAACAATCTGGACCTCCATCATTTCCTTTATTCTTCCTTTCAAGTTAAACGCCAAACAATTTGCCCTTAACAGTTTTCCTGTCTATTGAAACTGCAAGTCTATCCTATTGGGTACATAAAACCAATCCCCTCCTCTTTCACCCTTGACATAACCCCAACAGTTCTACCACCCTGCCTCCTTCCCCGATAGTATAGCCGGCAGACACAACAAGTGTGATGTTGGCTGTTTACAGGGGGGCAAAGCCGCTCCTGCCAGGTTCTTTATGATCCAGGGTGGGTTGCAGCAGTGAATGGGCCCCTGCCAGCAGCCAGCGGTGGTCGGGGCTATACATGGGAGAGGGTCTCGGCAGGCAGCTATTGTCATGGTAAACGGGGGACTGAATGGAAGAGGACGGGCAGGACACACACATAAAACAGAGGAAAACATGAGGAGGGGAAGGAGAGAGACAAACACCCGACCACCTCAGAGATGGCACACATCTAAACTAGCAGAGGCCTTGTGTATCTACCTTTATGAGGGTCTGCAGTTCAGGCATATATTACAGTATATTCACTCTGTTCTCAGCAAAGTATACTTTAAATCAACTCCCTTTACTGGAAAACTCCATAAAGTTAAGGTACAGCCTTTAACTATTCTTCCATAGAGAGAAGATCAGCAAAAACGACCCTGGTTTTGTAAAAATCCCACGCTAGCAATTTCTGACCCTTGACATGGAAAGTTTTTATTACAAAGAAATAGGAAAAACTGCCTCGTCCTGAAGCTAACTGTGTTAATGCAAATTCTAATATATCAAATCACAAAAGCTGAATAGAGAATCTGAACAGTAATAACGTGAAATATGTGACATTTTTGCCTCGAGAGGGATTTTCTTGCCAGTACAAAAGCAGTGATAAATGAAAGTGAATCGTTGATCAATGAATTACTTACATCACAAAACGTACCACATTTGGTCATGACACCAAACATCATTCTGGATATAATTACATACAGTACAGCTCCAACTGCAAGGCTATTAGTTATTGCATTAGAATATCAAGTGCATTTCAAAGCGTTGAGCTTTGAAGCATAATAGATATTCAGGAAGCATCTGTTTCTCATTTCAGCCCTGCTAATGGACATGCAGTTAGGTAATATTTTACTTTTTGCTATATTTAGAAGGACTGCACGTGGATTTTGCCTTTGCTAGCAATGAAAGAAATGACTCATTATAATAGCGACTATAAAAATTATTTGTGACTATTAGCAGCTACGGGTAGTTTCCGCTGCAATGTTGACTTGGTTTGATAAGCAGAAAACGCCAACTGGACGTTTCCTTGATAATTACCAAGCAAGCAGCCAAGAAAAATATGGAACCCATTTGGAACCTCTGTTGAATAAACAATACAATCTGTATATCATATTCAGTTACAGCATTTTGAGACATAATGATGTGAGGGAGGCTTAGGAAAACGCTGAGCTACCCTCAATGCCACAGACAATAATCATTTGGAAT
The DNA here is from genome assembly GCF_000972845.2 of Larimichthys crocea. Taxonomy (NCBI): domain Eukaryota; kingdom Metazoa; phylum Chordata; class Actinopteri; family Sciaenidae; genus Larimichthys; species Larimichthys crocea. The sequence goes on from NC_040026.1 coordinate 11,363,142, forward strand.
GGGCGCAAAGCAAACAATTGTCCTGTCCTTCAAAATCTGCAAAGAGTGAAAATGAGTTCTATTATTTTTCTTCTGCAGCTTAAAGAATCAGAGACATTATGCAATCAACAACCGCCAGTTCGGCTTTAGATTTGGTTGCATTTAAAGGTACAAATATATCATCTACAGGCAATTGGGGAGATGCTTGTCAGTTTATTTTGTTCATTCAGTGTTCTGCCATTAAATAACAAGTAAGAGGGACTGCTCAGTGGCACAGAGACAGAATATTTTCACATCTGACTTGGTTAAAATGGACCAAACCAGAGTTGAAGATGTTGGATTGGAAAGACTAACCAAGATGGATTCGGTGAGTTTTATTTTGTCTGTCTTCTGAATGCAGTGTGTTTTGAGTGTTTTTAACAAGGCAATTAGGCAAGTCTGTATGGTAAAAGAGAAGAAGTTCAATTCAAAAGGTTACAGTTGTATTTTCTGGTTTAATGAGGAGAATATGTGCAAGAATATTTCCTTTCTTGACATTTTGTGAACTTATTTGTTTATTTATCGGCCTCTAACAAAGTCGCCGCTTGCACACATATATCATAAATATTTCAGCTGAATCTCGGGGACACGCACCTGGGCGAATACACCTCCAGTCTCCAGTTGTTGGGCTGACGGGGCCCCATATTTTTCAACCACTTGCTACAAGGAAAGAAAGATGAGGAGTGAGCTGCAGAGGTCTGGTGCAATCAATTCTTTTTTTTTTACATCGACAGATTTTGTCCAGTCTTCAGCTCCAACTCACACTAACTAATTATTACACTAATTATCAGTTTGTTAATAGTTCCTCTGCCACAAAAGTGCTCACATACACAGTACTCCCCAAGAACTGTAAACAGGCTTTAATGTGTAAAATCTATGGAGATACCTTTAAAAAGAAATACAAAATAAAGGCATGCAAATCATTAAAACAAATATCCAGCATGCTTATAAGTGCAAAAACTGACTGCTGAAGCTGTTAACAGTGAATGAAGCTGCACAGCATTGGTCCTTTGGCTGCCAGTGGGTGCATTTTGTCATCACAGCCTGCTTATTGCACCCATTTGGATGGAGCGTTTGTCAGCTGCCTGGTTGGAGCAAAGAGGGCAGAGAAAGGGTTAAAAGGCTCCGGCTGCCTGATAATCCTCCACCGTTAAAAGCCCTCCAGAAAGACGTGACGTGTGTGAGGTAATCAGTAAAAGATTCAAGTGTGCCAGAGAGTGTGTACACACACACACACATACACACACATGCACTCACATGGACACACACACACAAGCACATACAAGACTGAATGGACAAAAAGGGAGGGAAAAGACTGACAAGAGGAGGGAAGAAAAAGACGATAAACACTCCTCCTCTCACTCTTTTTCTTTTCTCCTCTTTCGCTCAGCCCCCTTTTTCTCCTCCTACTGTCTCTCACTCCCCGCTGTGTCAATACAATGTGACAGAAATTTTCACTAGAGTTCCCTCTCAATAAAGCAAACACCCACATGGCTGATATGACCTTTTTCCTTTCTTCCCCGTCTTGTCTTCTTCTTGTCCTCTCCATTCCTGCTTGTGTTGTTTGCTGTAGTGTTTTGCCGGGCAGCGAGACCACCTCGTGAGACGCCACCTTCTCTGTGTCTCACTACGGCTTCGACCACGCTGGCGAGATTACTGCACCCTTTCTATCCGCATGTTTCTAAAACGCTGCTCTCAGGTTGTAGTGTGCACGAGGAAAAGCAATCTTTGACAAAACACTTCTCGCATAAATGTCAACTTTCTGCAGCCCTCGGTTTGGTCACTCATCCCAGTACAACCTATAAACGACATATGACTGCACTAAGGCAAGCAACACTTCAGAATCTCAGTTTCTGAATAGAAACAGTATATAAACAATATCTTTCCATGCCCGCCTCCCTCTTTATCTCTGATTTTCTGCAGCTATCAAAGGTCTTCTATATTCCACACTAAACATTCTCTCAGAAATTGTCATCACCATAATACTCCCCTCCCTGGCTCGGGCCGGACCAATCAGTCTCTGGCCAACGATCTTCAATTGCCCTCTGTGTCGCAGCATCAAGCATTCAGAATTTGGCATTTAGATGTTTAATTGACTGTCACTGATAATGGGATTGTGTTCATTCAACCAGGGTGCTACGAGGGGTGGCCCAATGCCTATGAAACTGTCAGACAGAGGGAGGGAGTGAAGGGTAGAAAGAGACAGACACTGACCCTCTTTCCAAATATAGAACATATATAGTACGTATTTAAATAAGCAATTAAGGCTGTTAATAGGATTGGTACGTGGAAATGTTTAACATGAGTGACACCTGTTATATTAAGATTCTGTGTTAGAAAAAAGCCTGTCTTAATACAATACTCACATGCCATACATACCTTGTGTACCTTTCTAACACAACGACATTGTAAGAAATGCACTTAAGTTCAATTGACGCTAATTTGAGGCTTCTGCAGTCGGAGTTAGGGACTATATGAAAATTATCTGGGCAGGAGGGATCAGAAAAGGTTGTTTCTTTTTGTTTAAAGGTCCAGTATGTAAGATTTGGGGGGATTTTCTTTTTCACAATATGACAGATGTGGATTATTATGCTTAATTGTGTTTTTATTAGTCTATAATGACCAAAAAATAAGAACATTCTTGTTTTTGTTACATTAAAATTAGCCTTTTTTTTTATATTTACAGTTGGAGCGGGTCCTCTCCCATGGAGTCCGCCATGTTTCTACGGTAGCCCAGAATGGACAAATTAAACACTGGCTCTAGATGGGCAATTTTGTGTGTTTTGCCACTGTTGTTTCTCCTCCATGCTAGGAAAGCAAGGGAAGAGATTGCAATGCAAAAATTATGATTATAACATAATCCTACACACTGGTCCTTTATACCTGTCCTGTACTTCTTCGCATCCCAGATACAAGTTTCAAAAGTGAGTTACTATGAAGGATTTTAATTAATCATAACCTTTAATCAGCACTATTGGTCGGTCTAGTGCTTCAAGGTCGAATGAAAAAGTTAAAAAGTAGCTTAAAGTAGCAGGTTGGCTTGTATAGTACTGATGCAAAGGCTGCACTGTGTTGCACACATGTTGAAGAAAATGTTTCAACTTGAAATGAGCAAAAACAGAAAGTTTTAACACACAAACACACACATACACCCCCTGTGCAAAAAAAGTCAGGAGCACCAATGTGTATCCCAGTCCTAGTTTCTTTTATAACCTTGACAACATTTGGGTTAAAGGATTTCTTGGAGATATTTCTATTAGCCATTGGTAATCTATAACGTTCCCTGAAGGTAGAAGGTCAATTTCCCTGTACAGCTAGTGAGAGGCGTTCTTAACAGTATTACTTTACATCTTTGCATGCACACAAAAGTATGAGGCATGTATGCACCTGCCACACATACACACAAACACACTCCCAATCCGTGCCCACCCCAGTTTGTGGGTAGTTGGCCTCTTCCCCGCCGTCTCCCAGAGGAACATAGATGTTAACTGGCATTGTTGGGGGGCTGAGCTGAGGGTGGTTTTTAATAGCTCATGATTACTCTGGAGAGGGGAGCCCATAATTACAACCACAAATGATTTCACGCCCCTCACCCCCATGATGTGCTCTGAACCTAATCACAGGGAAGCACAGAAGGGGCGTAGCGGAGGAATTGGAGCTTCGACAAAAGAGGTTTCCCTTTTGTTTGCTGACAGGAAACCGAGAAAATGAAATGTGCCGAGTTTCGCTGGGTAAATGTACAGCAGAGACTTCTTCCATGTGTCGTCTAACATGATCATAGGAGTTACTTTTGTGATTGTCAAAATCCTTACTAAGGTCCACGTTTAGTGAAAGATTTATTTTTATTTTTTTTGCATTTTTACATATATGATTTCTGTCTTTATGTGATGCAAAGCTGTAAAATCATACAATACAGATAACATAGATGATCAGAGGCACTTTACTGACTCTATTTTACTGTTATGGGCTACCTATTGGTGAGATGCACTCCTTTTCACCAAACCCACAATAAAAACCTCCCGTTTCCCAGACAAATCACTGTGTCCCCACTCGCTTCACTTGTGAGTCTAACCAATTTAAAAAGCAGGCAAACACATGTGACGTGTTTTTCTGCTCCTTTTTTTGGCTACTCCCAACAGTTTCTGTCGTATAGCCTACTGACATCATCCTTTCATGTCTTTCTTGAAAAGCTTGAGAAGCTTTATTTGTCATTGCCTCGCTTGTGTTTGCTTCTTTTATCCATTACACATAGACTTCCAAACAAACCAGAGGCATAGTGGGGTAACATGGGCACTTTATTGTAGAAAGAAGTCTTTTTTCTTTTTGTATAAAAAAAAACAACACATTATGAACTTGACCATTCTCATGTATGATGACAGTCTTCCACACACACATACACCTTCACACCCTTTGATACCCCTGAACAATCAACCTAAGTTAGCATTCTGCCCACGCATCTCTTTTGCCCAGCCCATGCCAGCCAGACACACAAACACATAATGGCCAGACTACATGTCCTTAATGGAAGTGTAGACAAACGAAGGAATGCTGGGGAGAGGATGGAGCAAACCGTACGTCTGCCCACATCAGCCAGCCCTGAATAGAGATTGGCCAGGAACGCGTAAACTGGCCCTGTAGGAGTAAAACAGTTAAATGGGGCTTCTCTTCTTCTTCTCTTTCATTGTGTGACTCTTAAGTCTGAAAGAGAAAACGCTGGAACGTGAACAAGTGTCTGACACTCACCCAAAGCTTTAACATTTACTTATTTATTATATTTAACTGGTATTTCACATGCAACAGTAAAGTAGGGAGACAGGTCTTGATTGTTAGAAGAAATAATAGGTCATAAGAGGTCAGGGGTTCCCAAACTTTTTTGTTTTGTTTATCCAATACTTTGTGTGTCAACCATTTATCCACTAGATTTATATTACTTACCATTTTCCATTACTTTTCAATGTGACTTCAACCATTTATCTACCATTTTAGCTTTTTGTGCTTCTTTTAATTGTTTTTAATTCATTAAACATAGGGTGACCAAGTTTCCTCCCCATATCGGAACCCCAAGCCTGTATTCAGACCAAATCAGGCGTTGTTTCACTGACTTTCTCGATACCGGCGCTCCCTTACTCTCATTTACTCTCTATGTTACTTGACCACAGTGGTCTCTCTTTCCTTGCTCAAACCAGTCAGACACAAACCAAATGAAACTTCTTCGTGTCACTATTTTGCAGTGTAGACTACGAGCCAGACACAGACATAGAAGCTGGATGCATGTCCTTCATGGGTCTAAGGACAGAGGTTGTCACTCCCTGTACAGATTGTAAAGCCCTCCGAGGCAAATGTATTTTGTGACTTTGGGCTATACAAATAAAATTTGATTTGATTTGATTTGATATGATTAAATAAACCAAGTCAAAATATTGCTGCCACAGCCAAAATCCACTATCCCCACTCAAATTAATGGAAAAACCTGGGTTTTCACCACAGTGCCAGGGATGACCAGCATTTATCACACCTACCAAGGGGAACTTCCAACACCATGAACGCCATGGACGCAGCACTTTCATTGGTGGGTAATTTACGATGGAAGGAGTAAGACTCCCTTTAGAAAAGACTGATTTTCTTTCTTTCTTTGACATGACAGCTAACCATTAGTGAACTGACAGGTTCTGTCAGAGAGCTGCAAGCGGCATAACTCAAAGGCTGGCAACAGTCTTGACAACAACATTGACTGACACAAATACAGACAAATGAATTTACATGTTTACAATTTATTCATGTTTTTATATTGTGTTAGCTAAAGCATTGAAAACAATTACACTTTACAATTGCTTTCAGCTAATTAGCTTATTACATTTAACTAACTGTTTGTACTTGATCAACTTGCTATCTCTCTTGCAAACTTATTTTCTCACTCAATCACAACTCAACTTTTTTGAATCATAATTTTTGTTCCTTCAAATAACTTGAGCTGCTCAACAATATTTTCACATAGGCCTACCCATTGGAAACTTAAGAGCTACCCTGTGTGGTAATAGTACCCCTGGTCCTACTGAAATTAACACATTATTTAAAGTATTTTTCTTCCAGAATGCTGCATATTATGTCATTTATGCATAACTGACATTTACATCAGTTTTTTAAGCACTGGGTATCTCATTCTAGAAGAGCATTCTTTTGTTTGCCTCCAATAAAAGCGAAGAAGCATTTCATCCCACATTTACCTCATTAATATTTCTGCTAACGATGCTCTGCAGCCTCAGTGTTGGAGGTGCCCCAGCTGTCTCCTTCAGTAGAAGAGTAAACAAGCTGAGAGCTCTCTGCAGCCACAGACACAGATCGCCGTGGCCTGTTACTCTCCCCATCACTAATTGACCATCGGCCAAAGGACAAACCTCAGCCCTTCTGCTGTGTCCCTCCCCCACTCCCTCTCATCCTCTCTTTGTGCACGTCTCCCCTCACCGCTACCTTCCTCATCCCTCACATATCCCTGTCTTTCATCTGCTGTCTCTGAGTGCGTCCGTCGCTCTGTCTGTATCTTCCCTCCCTTCATTTCTCTCGCTTTCTTCCATTTCATCTTCTCCTGTCTTCTTTTGCCGCCCCCCTCTGTCTGCCAGAGCTGTCTGCAGTCTTGCATAATTAGCTGGACTGAGCTGCTGTGGGTCTGGTCCAGGTCTGGCTTAGGCTCAACCGGGCTCATTACAGAGAATACGCCTGTCTGTCCTGCCTCCTGCTCTGCTTCTCTTTACTCTCTGAGTCTATACGGGGTGAGCATGTGGATTCAAATGGTGAAAAGACACAACCAAGTGTCTCTAGAATCAAAAACAGAGACTGGCTATGTTCACACCAAAACTGAGACTGTCCCTTTTCAGATATACATGGCACAGATGTTGGGTCTTTTGAAGAAAAGCACACAGAAAGCATGACAATACATAAATGTCACCTTGGACAGAGAGATAAGAAAATGTTCATGGGAGCTCAGCTCAGCAAAGCTAGCAAGTTTAAAAGAAAGCAAAAAAAAAAAAGTCAACTTGTGTGCAGTTTGGGAAGTCACAACTCAACAGAACACACCTTAGCAGGATTTATGGATCAGGTTGCAACAACAGTGATGCACCATTACTACCAAAACCATGTAACATATACGTGGCTCACTATATTTTTTCGTGAAGGTTACAAGTTACAAGTTTTTTTTAAAACCTAAAGTACTGAATCTGTCCTTCTTCCTTGATACCTGGCTCCACAGACTTCTGTTCTGTCGCTTCAGTATTGAGTATAAAGCCTATCAGATAGTGTTAAAGGACAGAAACAGCCCGTGTTTTGTAGTGTCTACTCTTGGGCTTTTTTGTACAAAGTGTCTAACCATGCATGGCAGCTTTTGATACAGACTGAGAAACAACAACTGTGTCTTTTTCACGACATCACAGTGGACTTCTGTGTAATGTTAAGGAGGCCAGTCTTGCACAATTAGAACTCGTCTCTGTCTTCATTCACAACTGCTCACCCCTGACTGCCGGCATGTCGCTTTCAAATCCATTTTATTGGTGAGACCACGGCCGAGGGACAGAAAATTTAGGTTTTCCTTTCTGTTCAGAAAGTGCTGGTGTTACTACTTCTCATGTAGCTTTAAAATTATAAAAGTGTGATAAGAACAAGAAAGAGTGTTATTATATGGAAGTCAAAAAAATGATTATTTATTACCCCTAAATCATGAAGTTCACTGTAGTGTACAAGTAGTTACAACATAAAATAAAAGTAAACCTTACAGACAAACCTTACAGACAAACACATGTAGGGCTGCATAAAGCAGCCCTACATGTGTAATATAAATAAATGCTCTTTTTTTATGCTCCTTATTATAAATAATATACTATAACTATGAGACATTGTCAGACAATGACAAGCCGGTTATTTGTGCTCAAACCAAAGGATGTGCTCATAACAAGTGAGCTTATTTTTATGGTCACCAAGGCTTATTATTAAAGTCCCCCTTTGCTCAGCAATAGGTTTTTATTGTTATTCGAATGTTTGGCCTCCTTGTGCAGAATGATGTACAGATTTGACAAGGTTTGACAACTGAAGGATGTTCATATATTTCTTTCATATTTGTTCATCTTAAGTCTCAGATTTAAAGACTACAAACTTTACCAACACAGCCAAACATTAAACAAGTTTAACAGCATGAGACATAGCTAAAGAACTAAAACAACTAAAAGTCAGTCCCAGATTTACTCCTATCCAGCGACTTCTTGCTTGGTCACTCTCCTTCTCTTTTTTCAGCCTCCTCCATCATCCTCTTTGCTTTCTTTGCCTCTGCCATTAGCTTTGTCCATAGAAACCGCTAAACTCAGTTCCACTAGCTTGACCGGCTCGGGTTCTGCCACGACATTGGCATTACCCAGTTCCTCCTTAGCAACAACAGCAGTCTGAGTACCCAGCTCATTACAGCTAACTGAGCTAACTAATAGTAGCTAACAGCAGCTATAGGTAAACAACTATTGCTTGTATTGCCATGAGATTTGGTACAGATATTTATGTTTACCAGAAGATGAATTGTAATAACTTTGATGATCCTCTGACCTTTCCACCAGCACCACCACTGGGTCAAGATTTTACTTTTTCTAAAGCAAGACTACTGACAGCTGTACTATCTAAAGTGCTAATTAGCAAATGTTAGTTGAAATTTAGATGTTGACAATAATAGTAAACATTACACCTGCTAAACATCAGTGTTTTAGCATTGTCACTGTGAGCATGTTAGCATGCTGTCATTAGCACTTGCCTGAAAGTATGGCCTCAAGAAGCAGCTGGCTCATACGATGTGTTTTCTGACCACATAAGAAATAAAAGTGTTTATAGTTGTTAACCACCATCCTGGTAAAAAGAAACTTAAATATCAGTTAGTAAAATTTATAAAGATGAAAGTCTCCTGGCATGCTTTCACAATGTTGTATATTAAAAATGATAGAAACAGCTGTGTGAGCAAGAAACAAGAAAAGAAGAGAAGTTGGAACCCTAGCTGACCATGAAGTGTGTGAATGTCGACTCTTTGGTTTTGGAAAGTGCTGTGTCACTTACTGAACGGTAACTGATTTTAGATCTTGGATCAAGTGATGCGTTTGTCATGGATAAAATCTTGATGACTAATGCAATTCACTGTTGCGTGTTCAAAAGTAGAATGACTGACCCAAGGGTGCGCTACAATTTCAGGTCACACCAAGGTTACATTTTGTTTGGCCACTAATTGGCCTTGAAGGGCACAGCGTACCATCGGGGACGACGTGTTTACTCTCACCTTGTTCTTTTTTGTCTCAAGGTATTCTGGCATTACTGCTGATGATGTTCTCTTTAAATATTTAATTACATACACAATGAATAAGAATGATTTGAGTATATTTGCGTGATGTGTGTTGTCTTGGTTCTTTTTAATATTCTACTCTCTATTGTTATTTCAGTTCATCCTATTTTATGTTACTTAACTTACAGTAACTTCACTGTGTCTCTCTTCATAGTGTCATATCCACCTCTATACTTCCTCACTTATATTGCCTCATTTTGCTTCACTTCCAGCATTGCTCTCTCCAATATTGCCCCATCTCCCAATTACCTCTTCAACCCCTCTCATTTCTCCCATTCTTATTGTCTCTGACTCATTTACAACTCTGCATCGTGTCTTTGCCCCGCAGTGCTGCCTCTCATCTTCCACCACTCTGTCATGTCCGTGCCGTTCTTTCTTCTTCTCCGTCTCCATCTTCAGCTCCCTCCGAGTCTCTCCATCTCTTTCTCTCCCTGTTCTATCACCCTTTTTTCCCTTCACCTTTTCCCAGCAGAGTTCTTGGATGGGTTTGTTCTCCAGTGGCTAATTTGACTGTTCTACTTGCCAACCTAGCAGCGGGAGCTGTGTGTGTGTGTGTGTGTGTGTGTGTGTGTGTGTGTGTGTGTGTGTGTGTATGTGTGTGCTTCATTTCTCCCCTGCCAGCTGCTGTTATACAACACTAGTTCTTGCCTCTGCACACAAACACCTCACTTGCCAGCAAATATGCACACACACATGAACACACACACAGGATCACAGGTTTAATGTGGGTCATGGTGTTGTTTCATTCATGTATTTCACTGTTTACATGGATGCGTGCGGGCCTTTGCTCTATCAGCATCATCATATGAGTTGGACTGATCCTTTAACTGATGATACTTTATGTTGTGTGTGTATGTGTGTGTGATCTTAGTGATGGTAAGGATAATGATCTGAGCTTCAAACTGTATCTACGTCTCCTCCTCCAGTGGCTCTCGACATGACAGACAGGCAGACGGGCGTGAAGTTGAAGCAGAGCAGCGATTGGTTCCAGCGAGCAGAGTCTAATCAGCACATCAAGCGTGAGCTCCTTAAGTGGCTCTGAAAAGAGGGGACACATACAAATGAAATGCATATGCGTCCAGCGACACAAATCACATGCAAATGCACAGTTAAGTACTGAAGGCCACGCGCAAATGCTAATGTATAACAGACGCGTGGCTCTCGTCGTGATCTAATGGGATTGCTCTGAACTCGGGAGCAGCACAGCACACAATGTGCTAACAGACTGATGTGCTAAGCACATATCCGCACAGTGTCACACAAAATACACAAATACACACGGCTCACATGAGCCCGAAACCTTACCTGTCAGAGGCAGGTGTGGTCTCTGAGGACCCAATCAGTTTTAATTAACCCCTTGTGGTGGATGGTGGATGGGGGTGGGGTTGGAGAGAGACCGGAGAAGAAGAGTAAAAGAACAGGACAAGCAGGGGGGAGAGAAATTTCTGCTTGTCATTGCCGGATACGTGGGTGAGAGATGGGAATTAACGGAGAGAATTCGCAGAAAACAGCCACCTCCCTGTGGAAAATGTCATTGAGAGGAGGATCAGACGATGATTTACGGGCACACTGTGGACCATCGATTATATCTTTTTGTCTGAAACGTTTCATTTAAACTTAAATAATATGACCGGTAACAGAGATGGAGTTTGATAGTTTTTCAAATCCCTCAGTGAATCTTTGAAGGTTGAAGGTTTGTTTGGTTGGTTATGAAGGACATATCTTTATCAATTTTACTCAGTATCAGACTTAAACCACAAAGAAATCACGAGGAGGCTATGCTGTAGTTGCAGAAGCTGTATACGCTTCAGACAAAACAATACAGCTGACGTAATTGTTTTAGTAATTTTCTGCATGCACGATTGCCATCCTGAAGCTAGATGCAAAATGGAACCCAGCCCTAACTCTCTGTTAACCATCTCATCCAGAATAACAAATTGTTTTTCAGGTAAATGTTTGAGCTTTTGATCACACGCATTCTTCAAAAGCTGCTACCTACAACACACACAATGCAACTTGATGGCTGACAGTTGAGTCTGAGATCTGGGTGTGTTATTCTACTAGCGGCAGCTAACTTAGCCTCAAGCGGAGATTAGAAGCGGGCAAGATAGGTCTTGTGAGCCTACTTCTTTGTAACTCCACACCAACAGATTTTTTATTTGTGTTTTTTATTTATATTTTTGACGGACGCCACGAGCAGATCACATAAATTTGCAGAGCAGCTCGAGCTGGCCAGAAGTCAGACACAGAAACAGCAGTAAGAATCCAGTCGAAATTTCAAAATAAAACACCAGCACCAGGACATAAACCAAGGAAAATGACCAAATTTGGGCAAGTAAACAAAGTTGCGTGGAGAAAACACCAAAACAACATTGTGGCTGTGCCATGACAGGGTGTCATGTAAGCAGGATACATGTATGCATTGTGAAATTGTAAAGTTACATTTAAGTTTACATAAAGAACCTTTACAGATAAACTGCTTTGACTGCAGTTTTGGTTCCGGAGTCCCACAGTGCCCTCACTCTGTTTGTCCTCCTTTATGGAGATGACATCTAAGGATGCAGATAAAGTGCACGAGGGGTTTTTGTGTGAAACGTGCAGTCAAAAATCTCAATCCCAACACCTATAGAAGATTTTGCAGTGCTGTGTCAGTGCTCTCCATCACCATCATCAGAAGTATGACAGCTCATGGTGACTCAAAACCTCAAAGAAACACTTCATGCTGATGTCCTTTAATCTGACCCCCCCACCCCCCTTCCCTGATGAATGAAGAGAACACAAAGGCACGGCGAGTCTGACATTGACACAATGACAGCCGCTGTTTGTGCTGCATCTTTTTCACACACCTCAAAGACACGCACCCTCACCAACACATTGACCTGACATTTATTATTGAAGGGTTGCTGGTTAATGCAACCAAGGCCCGGTAGATAGGGTGTCGCTCTGCAGTCATCCTTATGTAATCAGAGGTGATTTCCTGAGAAGGCCAGGATGAGGTCAGAGACGGTAAATAGAAGTTGGTTTACTGACCAAACGACCCAGTATTTACATCTTAAGAAACAGTTGACAGTGAAGGATCTCGATTCACATGGTTGGAGATGAGGATTTGGTTTTATACGGTATATAATAACAAGATAATCACTTGCCTCCCTTATGAGACAGCTGTGTATACTTGCACGTTTCTGTTTTGACACTTCACTGCAAAGACAGAGGAAGGAGACAAGGATGGGCTAATCTGAGGAAGAGATGGACTCCAAATGAACTTACGTGGATGAATCCTGTATCTGTCTTTGTGTGTGTTCTGTCTGAAAACCCCTGCATGCATCCATGAAAGTGTGTGTGTGTGTGCGTGTGTGTGTGTGTGTGTGTGTGTGTGTGTGTGTGTACAGCTCCCCCGGTGAGCCAAATGCTCCGCTGCTTCACAAAGCAAATCGCAGCTAATCAAATAAGAGCCCTCAGCAGTGCGCAGACATAGGGAGAAGAATGGAAGAAGAGTGTGTGTGTGTGTGTGTGTGTGTGTGTGTGTGTGTGTGTGTGTGTGTGTGTGGAGGGGGTGGTGTGGAAGCAGGCTAGTAGCTTTAAGAGGTCCTGGATAGTAGGTGGGGGTGGAAGGACATACACGTACACCTGCACAACCTTGTACTGCTGTAAAAGACACATGCATACATGGATACTCATGTACTACACACACACACACACACACACACACACACATACAGACACACAGCAGATACATAAATGAAGAAGTCAAGTACAAATTGCATAGCATCTTTTGTCTGTGACTGAATCCAAGGTCTAACTGATGACTGATTTTTTATCCAGTCCAACCTATAAAATATATTAAATTTGTGTATATATTAAAACATGGCCAACTCAGCGATAATGAATTTGTGATTCCTTGCTCAGGGTACTTATACCCTCCTTGGGGGTACTTCTACAGTTGCCCGGGGATATGTGGTAAAGATTGTAGAGTAGTGCAACTAATTTAAAGCTAATTAAAAATATGTTTGAAGATAAAAATAAACAAACATCCTTATAGAATTACAAATTGGTGTGATGCTGATTTTAATAGAGGGGGTTACAACAACAGTTAACAGCTAATAGGCTGCAAGCAGCAACCTCGGTTCAGCTAATGTTGAAGTGCCAAAAACTGTAATTACTCAAACGGCCACTTGAGGCCGGCTACAAAACGAGTCAATCTCCATAAGTGCCCATGTTTAAATGTCCAACTTCACAGCAGAAATAAACAGGTCTATAGATCATTTTCACATTCATAACAACTATACTGAGACTGAGGAGGACTGCGAAGATGGCGACGGACAGGGCCACCACACTCACTCACCACACCCCCAACGAGACATGACGGAGACGTGACCGGTGGGGTTTCAGGGTGAGCTTCAATACGGCTCTTTATAAATCTGTGGGTGCCATCATGGATACAACTTTGATTGTTTATACTGTCAGTTGGAATGACATGAAGCAAAGGGCCACAGATTGGACTCAAACCCGGACTGAGCCTTTGTACATGGGGCGCACACACTCTACCAGGTGAGCGACCAGGTAAGTCAGTAAAAAGTAATGGATAGACAATCAAAATAAATGCTTATAATTTCTTGATAATTAAGAGGAATAGCTTCAAGTTATGGGATAAACAGTTGAAATAATACATCAAAAGTAACAGATAAATTGTTAAAATTTTTAGAGTAGTATGCAAACCTGACCACACCATCCTAAACAAACAGTGCTAACATTAACTGCATGAATACATCTGGAACCTGATGGCTGGTGTTGACAAAGGGGTTCTTGAGTTTATGTTCTGGAGCAGGATCCTGTCCATCTCAGGCGGGACAGTACTAACACTCAGCTGCCTCTGGACAAAAAGTTGCACATCGTGACTTGAACCTGGCGAGCCTGTTTGTGACCATGAAATCTGGAACTCAGCAGCACTCTAACCAAGAGTTTGCTGGCTGAAAGTCCGTCTGAGCAGCAGGCCAGATTGAGGAGGTTGGTCCAGACTTGTTTTCTGCTCTGCTCCCTGGCACCGATATTGATGCTGAGTGAGTGGCAGAGCTCCAGCTCTGTTCTGGCTCCCTTTCGATACTCTCGTCCATACTCACCCTCCTGACACGCTGCCCTCTGGCTAGCCCTCCATGTGTGGGCATGAGTGTGTGCAGGCGTTTGACAGCGTGAGGGGTTCATGCAGTTGTATCTCTGGGCCTGAGTAATCTGTGAGTGGCTTGGGTCTTTGTGCGTAATTGTCTCTATGCTATGTGTGTTTTGTGTGTATGTGTGGCAGCTGTGTGCCCTCCTCCTGTCTGCCTGTGGGACAATCAGCCGCTCCCTGCGACCACAGAGACCGAAGGCACAGGGCAAGAATGTCTTTCACTGACCAAGTGGTGGATGCCAAGATGCACACATACACGCACACACAAGACAAAAGAACACACATATATGCTGATACACACACACAAGTGGCTTTATTGTTCATCCATACAATTCTATTATATATATTTTTTATTCATCAATACAAACGTATGTGCATTCTTTGTTGAAAAGTATAATTTTTCCACTTGAATGCTCAGAGAATGCTCCGTCACACCAGCATTCAAAACAGTAAAAACAGTAACAGCTCATCAGAGAGCTCAGTCATAAACATGTATTTGTTACAATTATATTATTACTACTACTATCAATGATGAAATACTAGCGAGTCGTCAACTTTGCTAACAGCCAAACATGCAACAAGTGCAACATAACAAGACATAGTAGGCAGCTAATATTACTTACTGGTCAAACAGCAAGAAGCCCAACTTGGCTCTGGTCTTTCAGCCTTTTATTTCACCAAGCTCTCAACAACGACTAAAAGTTTTGACTTATCTGGCAGGTTCTTGCTTGGTCACTGTCTCTTTTTCTCTTTCCAGCTCCAGTTCTGGCACGACACTGGCTCTATTCCCTGTCTGCGTTCCTCTGTTCCCCTGGGTCTGAAAGCATGCTCTTCCCGTTGGTCCAAAACGCCTGTATTACAAACACCAACATTCTCCTGGTGCTTTGAGCTCACAGTCCGGGCAAACTGGCTAACAAACTGAGCTTTAATGTCAGAGGACATTAAAGGGAAAACCAGAAAACATTTTATCCATAAAATATGATCCAGTTTCACCACAATCAGTGAAATAGTTGGTGGTTTGTGACTTGATAGTACCCGCAGCAAAAAGTTACATAGTGTACAGGGTGCAGAGTGAGACCAAGGCATCATTCACCTGAGTACAACAAAATGATTTAAAATCTGAAAAGCTGCACAGTGTTGCTTCAACCTTAGTCTAAGCTGCTTTACAGACTTCATCAATAGAGAGTCAATAAAAAATAGAAGGACACTCTGAGAGCTATTGCGACTGACTACTACGCTTGGATGTTCCTGGTTTTCTAGGTTAGGCGTTAGCACATCAGGTACAATAGATTCAACCAGTCTTGTAAGTCATCAGAGCTTCTACTGGGTGAAATAGTAGGACTGTTTCACATGCAGTACAATATGAAGCTATGTGTTATACACCACAAAACAAAGAGATCATGTAATAAATAGATAGATAGATAGATAGATAGATAGATAGATAGATAGATAGACTTTATTTATCCCAAGCTGGGAAATTATAGTGCAGCAGCAGCATTACACAAAGTGACAAGTGACAACAAAAAATAAAAATATACTATAAAGCAAACTATACATAATAAAATATCAAAAAAGCAATAGTAAATACGATAAAATAAAATATATTGTACAGAGGTGTATATACAGCAAGTTGGCAGTGTTGATATGTACAAAGTAGGGAGAAATGTGAGGTGACTGTAGATTGTAGATTATGACTTAGCTTTTGTTATACAGTGTGATGCAGCCTGTGGGAGAAGCTGCTCCGCTGTCTGTCCACTGTGTGGTGGAGAGGATGCTGCTCATTGTCCATGATGGATAATAGTTTATTCAGTGCCCTCCTCTCCACCACAGTCTCGAGAGACTCCAGTCTCAGTCCAAGAACAGAGCCAGCCTTCTTGATGATCTTTTCAAGTCTGTTGGTGTCGCTGGCTCTGATGCTGCTGCCCCAACAAACAACAGCAAAGAAGATTGCACTGGCAACAACAGACTGGTAGAAGATCTCCAACATCTTGCTGCACACGTTGAAGGATCTCAGCTTCCTCAGGAAGTAGAGTCTGCTCATCCCCTTCTTGTACACAGCCTCGGTGTTAGATTTCCAGTCCAGTCTGTTGTCGATCACCACTCCGAGGTATTTGTAGTCCTCCACCTCCTCCACCACCTCCCCTCTGATCCTTAGTGGCTGTGAATATATTATAATGAAATGAAACTACGGTTACATGTATGTGATTTCATATGACATAAGACAATAACACACACTGATGCATGAATACCACATAACAGATTTGTATACATGCCAGTATAGTATGTTAAGAGCTAATGGGAAACAATGGGACACGTGACACCCATCATCAAACAATCCCTCTTATGACGTGTCAATGCGCTGTAGACAACAATGAGTGTTTTCCAGGTGGACCTCACTTGAGAGCTTCAGCTTAAAGTCCTTGTAAAGTAATAATAAATATGTGTTCTGAGTTTGTCAGACCAAAGAGGAAAGTGGTCTGACAAACTCCAATACAAATGATTAAAAATATTGACAAGTTTATAAAATTAGGTGTCAGAATTGGGTAAAAACAAGCAGTATTCTCAGCTTAGCAGAGGCAGTCACTGGAAGTCTACTCTACTACTGCGGAGTACAAGAAAAATGTGAAGGTCAAGGCCCACATGGGAAAGGCACTCTGAGTACTTAAGAGCATAACAGATGTAATGGAAATGGTTTATGCTGTCTAATCCTGAGTGTACTGTGTGCTCAAGTTCCAGCTCTGGAGAGAAACGTTGCAGAAACAGGGCAAGAAGAGAACCGGCACATAACAAGAAAGTGACACATAAGCACTTAACACTACTAGAAGGTTGAATAGAGCATCTTTGGCCTTAAATATCCTCTATACGTAATGCTCCATCTGTG
This sequence comes from Larimichthys crocea, assembly GCF_000972845.2. Classification (NCBI taxonomy): domain Eukaryota; kingdom Metazoa; phylum Chordata; class Actinopteri; family Sciaenidae; genus Larimichthys; species Larimichthys crocea. The sequence continues at coordinate 11,380,560 of NC_040026.1, forward strand.
TGTGTGTGTGTGTGTGTGTGTGTGTGTGTGTGTGTGTAGTTGTGTTTGTACTCACTTGCACACCTGCATTTGTCTGTGGTACATAGCCTGAATAAATAAAATTAGCACATCAAAACTGAAACAGAATCTAGAGGGTTTCTGTGTGGGTTCGCGAGATCCAGCCTTCATTAGTCATCACCACATTCAGAAGAATAAAGGCTCTTCTGGACAAAAATCCCACAAAGTATGCTTTTGTTAAAGGATAGTGCAAGTAAATGTTCAGTTTTTGGAGTAATGGTTGTTCTTATTGTACGTAAACATAGCTTACTCTGACCAATTATGCAAGTAGGTAAAACCCTAATCTCTGCAAATGAAAGAAAAATCCCCCTCACCGTACTACGTTTCAGTCCTTTTCTTCTAATTCATCATCCGCAATTCCTTTCAAAATGGAACAGGCAATCTAAATGGAAACCTCATTAGCATTTCATACATAAACAACAGCCTTTGGGATAGACTATTTAAGTGTATTTCCTGCTGAAGTCCCTCCTCTAGTGTCAGGCCAGTCTGGAGAGACATTAATGGATGGTCCGACTGTTGAATATCATCCTGGTCTTTTTCCCTTATCAATATGTGATGAGGGTTTGGAAACCAGAGAGGGATGACAATTTCCCGCAGGTTCAGGGAGGTGAAGGTTGTTCTTGCCCCTGATATGTGTGTGTGTGTATGTGTGATTCCTTCCTCCGATTCATGCCCCATTGAGGAAATTGCATTTATCTGTGCGATCTAACACTTATTTGTACATGTAATCACTAACGTTCAGGGGTTCCTCAGGGACTATAAAACAGGCTTAGGGTGTTTTCCCTCTGCCACCGTTTGCTTTGTGCAACAATGAAGGATCTAATTAGTGAGGGACCCCCATCATGTCTCTTCTTTTAGCGGTTCCCCATAAAGAATAGGTCTGTGGCTATCCCCAATAAATGAGGAGTTGAACCCTCTGTCTATGTCATGCTGGGAGGAGCGCTTCTTTAGCAAAGCTGGTTGACCCTGTTTATGCCCGACTCTAATCAGGAGCAGTCCAGAGGGTGCCATGATGGCAATAAAACACCAAACACACCCTCTTCTCATCTCCGTTTCTGCCTTCGCCCTCCTTCGTGTAACGCTCCCGAGCTAGCACACAAACACAAACACGATGCAGAGCCCCCCAAGAGAGACCAAGGAGGAGGTTATAAACCATTATAAGCCAGGTTAGCCTTCAGTGTCAGCCCAGCTTGTTCCTCCTTCTTTGAGCAGGTCCGGGTGCTGGGAAGTCCCAGCCTCTCATCCACCACGCTGAATAGAACCACAGGGCTCTGGCTCCACAGAGATAGTGTTATCTGGGCCACCATGGGGCTCCGATCGCAGCCGTGTACACACACGCTCAGTGGGTAGCGCGCATATCAGTCTGAGTGCAGACAAAGAAACATGTGGACCAACATAAACATGGGCAAATAATGTAACCGCACACAAGCACATGTGCACACTGTGCGGTCCGAGACAAACAGAGACAAATGCGAAAGTTCACACACGTTTGGGCACAATGGACGCCTCTTTATCCTTCAACTTGAGCGTGACAGTGACACTGACTTCTTCAACTCTCCTCACATTTCCTGTGACCTCAAGGCCGATAACCGATAACCGAGAATCAGAATCAGTCTCTCTTATCAGCTGGAGGGATTTACTCCACGCATTGGCGGTCAGCAGTCACACGCCTCGGCCTTAGATCCGGCTGTAGTCCCTGCTGTTTTTAGGAATCTGAGTTATTCCACCCATTCCTGGAGATCTCCACACATGACCTGTCGCCGCTGGGGAGCCACAAGCCAGAGGGACAGGGATAAGCCGCATTTCTCCCCTTTTCCTCCAACAATTTCAATTAAAAAGAGATTTGAGGTGGAAAAGCACATTTTCATACAGGGCATGCAAACAAAATCCTGGAAAAGGGTGAGAAAATATGCGACGGTAAGTTTTGAGGACATTTTGTAACAGCTATGAGACATGAGTCTGTTCGTGGTGACTGATCTGATAGATGCAGGGTCGACATGGATGTATGACGCACCACTGTCTTCTTACATCTATGATTTCCCACCACTAAAACATGCACTCTTCATATTCTATACATATTTCACCCAGATCCTATATATAGTACCAAACACACTGATTGACGGCCTTTCCTTAATTATCTATGCACCAATAAATGTTTTCTAACTGTGCAGCCTATTAATTTTCATCAACAGTAATTTAGAATTGACAAAAGTATTGTTGAGAGTTGTTTATTGTCTCATTAAAATGATTGGATCCTCAAACACACAATCAAAACTTTTGATTAGCTGTAAAGAACGTGAATTGTGCAAGCTTGCACATAGTGACTGAACTTTGTGTGGCCTGCCACTGAGTTATCTCTTCTTGCCCCCTCGTGACCCTTGGTGACTTCAGGCAGAAATCTGAATATTTCTGAACTAAGAGCTCCACAGTTTTGTTTTTACACAGGTTATTTATTTGTAATTTTTAGCAATTCTAGAGAAGGCAATGTTAGTCTTTTAGTCGGTCCTGTTGAATGGATTGCTATGACATTTACAGATATTCATGGTCCACAGAGGATGAATTCAATTTGATCCCCTTGAACTTTCATCTTCATTTATCAGGTCAAAATTTCAGTTTTGTCATTTATTTTTATTTTATTTTCAAGGACAAAGCTCATTGCTGTAAACTATTTTCCTGTACCCAGATCTTAATTTAGCTATTAATACAACAATTAAAGACACAACATGTAAAATTATAACAAGAGAAAGCAAAACGACTGGATAAAAAGTTTAGAGAAAGGCAAGCACAGAGCAAAGTAGGACAATGCAGTCAGATGATACAAATCAAATTAGCAGCCTGTGCAGAGAATGTGAATCTCTGATTTTCATTAGCCTCCGCTAATTAGCAAATGTTAGCATGCTAATACACTAAGCTAAGCTGGTGAACATCATACCTACTAAACATGAATATTTACGCTAAGTACGCTAGCTAATGTTGATGTTAGCATTTGGCTCAAACAAAGTACAGCCTCTCTAACATGGGTGTAAATTCTTTGTCTTATTACTTTTATATTCACATATGTTTTTGAGAAGCTAATTAGCAATTTCTAGCATTCTAACACGCTAATATAACTGTTCACTATTATGTCTTGTTTGTGAGGCTCTTTGTGACAAATTATTGAAAAGTGATAAATGTTTGTTTTTCTTTATTAAATATCTCATTTTCAGCAGTTTCCTCCTAAAATATTTCATTAAAAAACACAACGACCCATCAATGTGAATAAGTGCCTTGGGTGTAGTTAGTTTTTTATTGTTGTCTCAAAAATGATCATGGAGTTTAATCTTCCCTGAAATCAAACCAGTCCATCACGCTGAAGTTATAATCTCTAGTGTCTAATGTATCCGATTACATTATATTGTGTTTACCCCCTGTATGTTTCAAATACCAAACAAGTCCAGACCTGTGTGTGCTGATTAATGATAAACCCTGATAGACCTTTTTTATCTCTTGATTGCACACACACAGAGCTCTAACTCAAACATTAATCCTGTCCACAGCTGTATGTTACACTCCAACATTTGTGTGTGTGTTTCATAATGACACAGTGAATGAAAACATGTAGGTTTTTTTTTGTTACTGTTCTTTCTTTAATTGACACCATTTATTGCATCAAGGCATGATTGCATTTTTAAACAGCTTAAAAAAGTACAAATGAAAATAACATGGTAGGATTAAAGAGTTCGTCTCAAACTTGATCAATATGATACAATAAGAAACATCTGACCTTTATGAGTTGAATTTATATGTACCCGCTCATCATTTGTCCCCTCAAACCAACAGTTATTATGTTCTCAAACATATTTTGATTTGTGAAAACAAACCGTACAAACAAAAATAAAAAAAAACGACACCAAAATAATCAGTAAGGACAAAAAGGGAAATCCATCACCCAGTGACAGAAAACACAACTCTTATTTTCTTATTCATCAACACAGAAACACCAATGAACTGCATATTCCTTATCAACAAATTTTGGCGAAATATAATCAACAAATGCCCAGTTTTGTATATATTTGGAAAGAAGTACATATTTAAGCAAAAAGGAAAAATAATCGACTTATTGCAGTGTAGAGTCTAATGTTCAAAAATAATTAGATATGGACGATTACAGCATTATGCATCACTTTCATTATGGTCAGTAAACTTTAGAAAACATTTTAATATGAAAAAACAAAACAAAAAAACGAAACATCCTGATAAACAAAGCTGTCTCGCTTTCCTAAAACTGCTGCCTATCAAAGTGCATAATGTTCGATTTTCATGACTGATTTCAGGTCTGCTCCTCTCTTCTTTTTTTTCTTTTTTTTTTTTGCTTTGCAATACGTAACTGTAGACAAATGGCAAATGTTCCTGCCTAGCTTCATGCTATATACTTTAGTGAATATATATTAGATTGACTATATAAAAGTCATAAATGACTGATTTCTAATCTCAGACTATGAATTTAAAGTTTCTCGTTATCCATCCTGCTCTGATAGCTTCATCTTTCATCACTGCACAGACCGTTGAGATGAATGGCTAATTTCACTGCATGTTAGTTTTTTTTAAAAAAAGAGAAAAGTTTAATGCTAATGTAGCAAAATAGATTCCTGCATGTCTTCTCGGCCCTGTAGTGCTTGCTTGTGGAGAGTGCTTAGCCATTATTTCACCAACGACATATAGCTGCAGTTCAGTCCAGTTCAGCACTCATTTGAACACGTTCTCGTATTACCAGCTGCTTGACATTCGAGCTGTTACAGTTCCACAAAATCCAACTTAAAGGATGATAATTAGTCCTGTTTTCTCTGCACGCAGTCCACAGTCCTCCTTCTGAAGAAACCATTTGCTGCCATTCATCCTGCAGAGTGCGATAATCCCTCGCAGTCCGCATGAAACTTTAATTTGGTTTATAAATGTTTCTCTGTTGTATTGTCATTTCATTGTGCCTGATATATCAGTGTTGTGTCATGTTACCCACTGTTTCCTGTCAATCACCTGACACCCTTAGGAAGAAATGAGAGTCTACGCCAGGAGATAATCCCCAATCACCGACATATTTTTAGTCACATCAGTGTCTTTTAAGGGAATCTTTGCGAGCTTGTTTGCTCACAGCTTCCCTTCAAAGACAGTTTTGACATCATTTTAACAAGAAGGACGAGTGAATGTTACAAAAAATAAATTACAAATGTAGTGTATTGCAGAACGATTGGAGGGAATGCAGAAGTAACCGGGCTGTTCTTCTGTGTTGGACAAGTAATCAGAGATGTTCATTGAGTGTAAATAATTAGGAGTCAATGAGGTTTCAGGGTCAAAGGTCACAGATAGGCCTCCACTCGTTCCCATGGCTGCATCTCTGTGAAGAAGCCCTCGCACAGGCCGAAGCCCTGATCTAGAGTCAGAGGAATCGCCTGCGCCTCTTCTTTGATCTCCTCCCAGGGTTGGAGCACCACCTCATCTGGTTGCTCTGAGAACAGTGTGGAGGGGTCGTCGAACTGCTGCAGGTGGTGGTGGTGGCTTTGGAGCAGTTGATCCTGGTCCAGCTGCTGCTGCTGTTGTTGCTGCGGATGCTGCTGCTGCGGCACGTGGAGCTCCCCCATATTGACCGCGCAATCCATGGAAGCAGCGTTCAGCTCCATGTAACTGTAGGACTGATGGTGGTTCAGGTGCTGGCTCTGACCTATGATGTCCCCTCCGCCGCACCACCTCCCCAGCCCCGCCGAATGCTGCCTCCCCTGCATGGACACCTCCATCTCGCAGCCCAGGGAGCTCAGCGCTGTGTTGATGTCCAGATCCTCAAAGGTGCTACAGCTCCCGCTGAGGACATCATCAAAGACAGACGCCAGGTCAAAGTCCCCCCTCAGGATGTCTGCTTTGTGGGCCTCTGTCGCCAAAAGAGGAGACTCACTCGCCCTCATGGCTTTGCCGTTGTTCTTAGAGGGCAGGTGCTTCCGTTTGACGCCCACCCCCTGGTAAGGGAAGCCATTTTGGGTGCTGTGATAACCCTGAACCAGTTTGCTCTGTCTGTGGGTGCTGCTGCCACCACTGCTGCTGCTGCTGCTGTTGTAGTGGTTCGCAGACATCCTCCTGCGCTTGAAGATCCCGTTGACGAACATGTCAGCATACTGTGGATCAATCTGCCAGAAGCCCCCCTTCCCTGGCTCGTCTTTCTGTCGGGGGACCTTCTTGAAACACTTGTTGAGGGACAGGTTGTGACGAATTGAGTTCTGCGACAAAGACACACACACATACACACAAAAAAAAAGATAATTAACAAGATCCCATTGGCTTTGAGCAAATTTGAGTTAGTCATGCAAAAAAACAAATGTGCTTCTTTGTCTTTGTAAGGGAGACGAAGAAGAAGAGAGGAGAGGAGGGAGGGAGGGAGGGAGGTGTATTGTTGTTGTTTGTATAGGAAAGCAAATGCACCTAATGAGGCTTTCTAGTAGCAGGCAGCTCTGTGCATTTCAAACATGATCAGCTGTGCTTAGCTGCCATCTCTCTCAGGAGCCCTCATTAACACACACACGCACACACACAAACACACACACACATTAGAGGGCTTTCTTCGCTACATCACCATTCCCCCCAGACAAAAAACCCTATATGAGCACTATCTTGGAACATGGCAATTTCTGAGACCCTTTGCATAAAAAAAAAAACACTCCAGATCATCAAAAGACTGAAATTAGACTGTGATTCTGATGGACCTGCTGCAGCTTTTTCAGATTTACTCTACATGTGACGTGAAAAGCCTTGTCTGACGTCCTGTAGCATAAAGATGTGGTGTCTGATGGTGACACTGGGATCAATTGCTCACCCTTCCCTCCCTCACCTCGCCATTTATCTGACTCATCAATAATAGAGAGAGAGAGTTCGCCGGTCTCGGTTACCTGCCAGCTGGGCTCCGCGTGTCTGTAGTAGCAGAAATTCTCAGTTATCCAGTTATAGATGGTAGATAGAGTCACTTTGGGTTGTTTACTGGCTTGCATTGCCATGCAGATAAGAGAGGCGTAGGAATAAGGAGGTTTGACTTTAGGATTGGTTTTATAGTCGACTTCCACAGGCGGGCTGGCCTGGATGGGGATCTGTGGGTACCCGTTCCCAGGATGTGCGCAATTGGCAAACCGTGGCGCTGCGGTGGAGTCGCTGCCGGAGGTGACAGGGCTCCCTAAGTATGGAGGCATCCCAGTCGCGGCGGTGTCCCCGGCTGGGGGGCTTGACGGAGAGTCGGTGCCACCTCTGGGGAAGCCGAGACGCTTGAGAAAGAGTTGGTGCTGAGAGGATGGACAGCCCGGTCCAGCTCCGTTAGGTCGCTCCGGGTCCGCGCTGAGGATGGAGAAATTCTGGAGCCAGTGGAGGCTGGTGAGGCTGTCATCCATGGGGGCAGAGTCGGACCCGGTGACCTGATCCTCAGGGTATACCGCCAGCCATTTCTCCTTAAACTTATTGGCGATGTCTGGGCTCGTTAGAACCGGCATCCTGGCTTTGCGTGCGCAGTTAGGGCTGAAGATGGCCAAAAGAGCTTCAGATCTGCATTTAAAGTTTTGTTTTATCTTGAGGTCAAAGACAAAAAGGTAAAAATAAAATGACAGTTAATTAAAATGGTCACACTGACGTCAAATAAATCACCACGTTTGGCCAAAACATCCCAAAAGAAGCTATTTAATCCCACAAAATGATGCGTAATTTCCCTACCTCCGGCGCAGTCTTCTCGGAGGAGATTCTCTGTGTGCACCTGTTGCAGTCAGTCCCCTGTCTCTCCTCTCCAAGGACTCAGAGGCGCAACCAGTCTCTGCGCAACAAGTGCAGCGGGGGAAGGGCGAGTAGCATCCAGCAGCAGCGCATATGGAGGAAAAGGGGGGTATGAAAGCAGCTCAGGACAGATCCATGCCGACTCAGGCTGTTACTCATCCAAACGCACGACCCTGTGTGTGAGTGTCCGTGAGAGGTCAAGATGTGAGAATGTCTGAGGGTGAAAAATAAGTCGCTCATAAAGCTCGAGAGACTGCCCACCATCCCTTTAAACGCCTGAGGGGATTTCTGATTGGCTGACTAACCGTGCTTCTCCAGGTTTCACTTTAACACACACACACACACACACTCTCTCTCTCTCTCTCTCTCTCTCTCTCTCTCTCTCTCTCTCTCTCTCTCTCTCTCTCTCTCTGTGTGTGTGTAACTCACACTCGCACACAAAGGGAGGGGGCACCCAAATGAATGTGGACTGAGTGCCGTACATGCCCACTGCAGTAGGAACAGTTAGTTTGTCGTTTGTCTGCCTTTAATCTTTGTCTTCATCCGGGAAACAGGCTGAAATGTGACCTCCGTGGCGCGCGTCACGGCCCCCTCCATCCCCGCTGGCGCTGAAAAAGACGCGCCACAGGTCCCGCTTGTAGCGCACCATTTGCACTGCAAAGAAAATGCAGCCGACTTTAAGTGATAAGCCTGTATTTACCGTGCCTTTTCACTGAGGACAATTTACCTTTCAGTGGATAATCCTTTTTCAAACATGCACAAAAGACACAAATGCTGTAAATGTATACTTGAGGATACTGACGCATTATAGCTGAGACATAGACACAAGGGGTTCAGTAGCCTGCTACAACTAGAAGTAGCAGATAGAACTTTTAGAAAGTTAATGGACTTTTTATTCATATGGCAATGATAAAACATTAAGTGAGTCATTCTGTGCTAAATTAAATAATATAGGAATCAAAAGATGTAATAAAACCATAGGAATATATAATGCAGATATCAACAGAAGAGAATTTTTCTGTTTTACTGTCTCCTTCCAAACATGAAACACAAAGTACGGTGTCCATAAACACATGAAAAATCTAGAGCAAGTGTTTAGTTTGTCCGTTTTGGCCTACTGTAGAAACATGGCGGCTAAACATGGCAGACTCTGTGGAAGAGGACCCGCAGCGTCTGTGGACATACAGGACTCATTCTAAGGTGATTCTTATTTTCAGGTGATTATACACAGATGAAGACATAGTTATGCATATTATGCTCCATTTATGACATATTCTATAAACAGGGCCCCCTAAATTTTACACACTTGACCTTTAAGTACAAATGTCCCACTGATATGAACGTTGTCAGCTGGCATTATCCCACTGCTGGTGTAGAAAAAGCAACATAATCTAATTCTAATGTTTCAATATTTTTGTATTCACCAACATGTAACCAGTCACTGTTAGTGTTTCCACAGGTTCACCTTAAACAGTAAGCCACATTGCAGTATGTATGCAGTGAATGGCAGTGGCAGCGTGAATTATAAGGAAACACTGCCCCCCTGTGGATTAATTCTACATTGCAGCTACACTAGACTGCAGTATGGAGGTCCTAAAGGTGAGAAAGATGTCCTAAAACCTAAACAAAGCACTGATTGCTTTATGTAGGCATGCATCAAATCAGACCGCATGTCATATGTCGCCTGCATATGTCATAAATCAGTTTGACTAGTCTCATTAAAATCCAACCACTGCCATCAACCCTTCCTGTAATATCCTGTGTAGCCATGGAGTGTATATTACAACAGTAAAAATGTTATTGTGTGCTTAACTCGGTCACATACATGTAGAACATGTTTTTAATAAACTTCTGGGAACTTTGATGAACACAGTTAGCCGAAGGGTTAGAAAACCTCCCTTGTCTTAGTTCTTTGAGTGCAAATTTTCCTTCACCTTCTTTAAATGTCAAATCAAACTTTTCCATCATATTCTTCATACACTTTCACACTAATATATCTATATCTGCATATGAACGCAAAATATGTCAGCAAGGGACCAAGATTTTGGTACCTGAATTGACCAACGATGAGTGTGGTTTGGTTGCAGCGTTGGTCAAAATGCAACTTTGGAATGCATCAGCTGTTGTCTAACAACGATTTAGCTTCTTATTAGCTTTGAAAAAAGGGTTTTTGCATTTCTATGCAGATATCTAACAGAAATACGTCTTTCTCAATGCTGGCATGTATCAAGTTATTGAGACTGCAGAGGAGGTCTTTGCCCGGATATCCGTTATCTATTTTTCTGAATATCCAGAAGCTCAGAGACATTGGCTGTTGTCCCCAGATTAACAAACAGTTTCATGCTGTTTGTACACTCCACTCCATACAGTATGCCTTGTCATGGACCCAGTGCCCTGGCTACCACAACCACTTTAGATACCGCTGCAACACCAGGAATCTGATTGAAAATACATTGATTTATGACCTTATAATCATTTTGTCATGTAGTCTACAATGGTCCCTTGTCTACACATGTGGGACACACAAAACTACCATTCCTTAAAGAAAGAATAGACCTGGTGTACGTCAAACATGGCAGACTGAAACAATTATGACCACTTAACAACTCATGTGGAAGGAGAAAGCCTTTGCAGAAGCAATTTTACAAGAGCTGCGGCCCACATGCATTAATGATGGCTCTTGCTCCTAAAGCCTGAGGATATGTCATACCCAGTATGCAGTGGTGCCAGGCCTCTCTCTTTCTTCCCAAACAGATTTAGTCTAACACATCTGCTAAGGTTACAAGATATTGGAGAACGGAGGCTGGCACCGAGAATGGATGAGTGGCATGATCGATGTCACAGCACTTGAAGAACGTGGATATATCAGGCCAGCTGTTACACCCCTGTCAAGGAGGCTTGATTTTTTTTAAAATGTCTCCAGGTTTGTTCAGGTTCTTGACAAAGGGGCTTGCTGGTGAGACAGGCAAATGTTTGGACAGCTGTTCTTATTGTTGCCAGGCTGTCCCACAGCAGGAACTAAGCACACATACAATATGGCTACAGTACATCTAATGGGTTGAAAGAGGTTCCTGAGGAGAATGGTTACTTTAGTATGCATTTCTTGATTAAAGCACTGTTAACCTTTGGAGGGATTTAACTCAGAAAAACCTAAAACGTAAACATATGCCAAAGTCATTTTATTTAATTCCTCTGGCTGCAAAACTATGAACCTCACAGCTATAATTTTAGGGACAGGAGGAGAACCAAGTCATGAACACAAGATTTTGCCACATTTTATCTGAGCTCTGCTTTAAAACTCTGGAATTAGTTGATTAAATAACAAAAAAAAACATTATATTAAAACAGAAGAAGGTAAGATACCTAATGGAATAGTCCAACACTTTGAAAAACATGCTCTTGCCAAGTGGGAAGATTAATTAAATTGTTCCTGTGTGGTGAATATGAGGCTATCACTAGCAGCTTAACTAAGTTAGCCATATTATACTCGGTAGTGCATAAATGTCACATCCTTTGATTTTACCAGATAATTTGTCCTGAGTTCATTACATCAGTCCACAGGCTGTTATAGGTAACCAAAAAACTGAGCCCTTGAATGATGGAAGTGCTAATTTTTTTTAGGTCACATTATAACATAAAAAAAACAACAACATTAAAATATGAGGTGAATGTAAAATTCTCTAGAATCATGCATACGACAACTTTAAAGTTAAACTAATATAGCAAAATTGACTATGTAGTGGCAATCCAAACAACCAAAAAAGGCCACTTGTCAGTGCGTTGTGGTGCCAAAAAATCAGGTCTTTCATAAAGTATACATTTAATGTTTAATTTATGTAGATAAAAAACAAACCACAAAAGTCTGGGTGTACTGAATGAATTAATGAATGAATGAAATCTAATAAAAACCGCAATGATGGGACAAAAACCTTTACGCACGTACACACGGTTGCAAAACTTTGTGGCTTCCCCAATTCTTGATTCCCCCACCTGTCCACCCGTGACTCCCCTATCTATGCTATACCTGGATCCTGTGATTACCTTCCCATGTGATCAGCTGTGCAGGTGGTATCACAACAATAACATACACAACCTACCACACACACACTAGCACATATGAAAATTGGCTACAACAGACTAGGAAAGTTAACTAGATGTTTGCACACCAAATAGATAACTGCACTCAGAAACTGTAAGTTATAATAAATGTATCCTGTTTTTTTAGTATCATGCTAAAAAAAGAGAAACCCAGTAAATGAAACATGGAGATAAAAGAGTTGTCTATTGGTTCAGTGTGTGCAGACATCACAATGCTCTTGGTTTAAGTTAAGTGACGGCATGGGCCAATAAATGACACATAGGGAGCTGTGAGCTGTGCACATCCACAAGGTCACACTAGAATATAAATATGCACTGGGAACCCTCTCAAGTGGTTGTGCAATATAAAAACATTATTATCATGGATGTCAGTAATCTGAACTTCACCCAGTGCTACGGCACACGTTGTTTTTCAGGTGCTTCCTCGCACCAGAGGGTGTCAGTATTTCCAATCTTTCCTCCACGCTCTCTCACAGCTGTAGTTGCTAAACATGCCATTGATAAAAGAATGTTTACAGTCTACAGTTACCCATAATGCCGAGCGGTCTGTGTGTGTGTTGATATCAGAGGGTTCGTTTTACACACAGCCTGCACTAAAACTGCTGCTTTAGTAGCCCAGATATTTCCTTTCCTGACCTTAATCCATCCACATGGGTACAAGCAGGGGATTTATTATTTGGCTTGAATGGCAAGAGTATTCTCAAACAGAAGAAACTGAGGAGGAGGTTCAAGAATTACATCATTTCAGTGCACTGCATTGTATTGTTTCATTGTCCTACATGTAGCACATTTGTAGTGACCGCTGCACCCCTTTTATCACACACTGACTGCCATTCAACACAATAAATGGCCCCATTTTGTTTAATGATTCATTATTATGTGCTCATTACTTTGAGGAATGTATAGTTACCGGGTAATTAAGTCGTTAATATAGCCATCTGGATGTTTAAAGCTTTATTATAACCCTATTTCCCTTCACATCTTATTGCTGTAGTGTCCTTGAGCAAGCCCACGTTTGCAACCCGTAGAAGCTCAGTGTTATTACAACAAAGGGGGAGAAATGGAGACGTAGTATCGCCGCAGTCCGCACTGGTGTGTGTGTGCACATGGGCTGCGGCACTGATGGTATACAAAACACAGACGACGTGGTTTGTGAGAAGAAGTGCGCAGAGCGTGCACGACGCTCGTGTGAATGTTGCACCCATGACTGTCGGCTGTCCCTAATTTAACTCCGAGCGATGTAATTGGCGATGGTGGATTTGTTTACCATATTTGGCAAGATAGTGACACAGCGCGCATGGGAATTGGACGAGAGCGGCCGTCATTCACAAAAAAGTCAGCCTTTTGCAGCTTTACAAACAAAGCGAGTGCTCACGGGAGTTGTAGTCCAAAACAAACCCGTTCTGAGATTACCCGAGTGGGGATTTAACCTCCTGCGCGGTGATTTTACGACCATATATGTGTCATGATTTAAAATGCGCTCACACAGATGGAGTGTTTGTTGTTTGTGGTTCACTAAAGTATCAAAACAAAGCCACGTCCGACGGTTAAAGACACGCCGATACAAGACCCTCCGCTTGCAGCATACAAATCCCACCGGCGGTACTCTCCTCTGATTGGCTGCGCCCTCCCGTCAATCACGCGAGGCTCCTTCCACTACCGCTCCTACAGTAAATATTTGTGTTTGCTCAACCGGCTGTAATGGTGGACGACTGAGGAAGAGAAAACGGAATACAACTAGAGTGAAGAAAAGAGAGAGAGTGGGGAAGAAGAAGAAGAAGTAGAAGAAAAAAAACGACGGTCGAAAGTCTGTTTCAGAGCCAGTCGCCGCGAGTAGGACACGGGGGCTTTCGTCGAAAATGGATGAACTCAAACATCAAGTCATGATTAACCAGTTCGTCCTGACGGCGGGTTGTGCGGCAGACCAGGCGAAGCAGCTTTTGCAAGCGGCACATTGGCAGTTTGAGGTAAAAAAACAAAACAAAAAAACAATAAAAATAAAATACAGCTTTTGAACGTTAAAGTCGGTTAGTTAACGTTAGTCACACGGCTAACCGACCGTTAGTTTGAACGCTCGCCCTCAGCTCAGTCTGCCTTCGTCCACTTTTTTTCTTTGAGCCTCTTGAAATTGAAAAACAAAACAAAGCCTTACTGTTTTGTTTTTTTTAGTTGTTACGCTGCTGCGTGTGTGTGTGTCCGTTTAATGTGGCCCACTTTGAAACCAAACACAACTTTTCTTCTTTTTTATTTTAAAGTGCCTTCAACCCGACTAAATCTGTAAAGGGGGGGAATGAATACACAGCTAGCACATCCAATTAGACTTTACTCTAGATTAAATACTATAATCCGACACATGACCGCAGTGTACAGGCGAGGCCAGCGACTGCTATTACGCAATAAAGATGACCGCCGTGTGTTGTATCGACTGGCCTACTGAAGAGTAGTTTTAATTGTTTAGTCTGCGGTGAGCTTAGTATGCATGCAGCTTGTACATTTGTACCTCGCCGCAGGCTCCGTTGTATTGTTTTGGGTTTATTATCCAAGCACACAAATGAGTTATTTGTAAGTGTCTTCCTGTGAAAAAAAAAAATCTCATTCATTTTCTGTGTTTTTGTTTCTGTTTTTATTATTCTAGACTGCCCTCAGTGCCTTTTTTCAAGAAACAAATATTCCATATGGCCATCATCATCAAATGGTGAGTGCAAAAACAAGAGGGTGGTGATCATGTTATACTTTTTTTTTTTATTATACTGTTTATTTATCTGCTTATTTATCTCTTAACAATCATAATTTCATCCTGCTGTTACACCTTTTCGTGTGTGTTGTTTTGGAGGCGGAGGAGGAGGAGGAGGGGGGTGATAAACATCACCTTATAGGCCGAGAGAGATGATGTTGTACTAACAATAACAAAGCACATGTCGGCCATGTTGTGAGCTTCCAGAAATAAACACACAGGCAGGCAGGCAGGCATGCAGCCGCAGCAGCCACACTCAGAGAGACAGAGGCTGTGTTTGTGTATGTGTGTGTGTGTGTGTGTGTGTGTGTGTGTTTGTTATGTATGGCAGAAAGAGCGAGCGGGGTAAGATGAATGTAGATATGTGAAACGCCTCATTTTTCATTGCATTAGTTGAGGTGCATAGTGACAGGAAGGAAGCCCCCCCCCACACACACACCTCCTCAGTTACTGGGTAAGACAGATAAAAAGTCTGTTTCCAGGAAGAGGACAGCTGCCTCTCACAAATAGACCCTCGTGCAGTTGCGTTTGCTTCAGGGTAATTCGGCTGTTTTCCCTCACCGCCTTGCTGTTTCCCACCCCTCCCCTCGCCGACACGATACACATCGGTGACTTTTAGGGGCAGACAAATCAGAGCAGGGTAAAACTGGAAGGCGTTAGGGCTATAGGAGACTCTGCACATGCACACACAGGGGGTTGAACATTATGAAACACCAGCAGTATTTGGGCTTTTAGCAGCAGCAGCAGCAGCAGCAGCCTAGTTTGGCAGCATACGAGCCTTTGTTTGCAGCTGCATGCATGGCAGCATCCAGCAACAGCTGCCCTCTGGAAGAGCTTGACGTGGTCGTGGGGGGGGCATTTTGCACGAAACTGTCCAAAACCGTTTTTAAGCTCGCACTGTAATCACATATTGCTAAATCATTGCATTTCTAGACGAAAGGGGGGGAAAGAGGATTTGTTTTTTTTTATTACAGTGTGTGTGTGGACGTTTATAGCCTCTGAGTATTGCCAGTCAGCATAGAAACACTGCACACTACTGAGCCGAATCATATTCATCGCAGCTTTATTGTAAGAAACGAAAGCTGGTGCTCCTTTATCATCTGATGAGTAAATAAGAGCATCTCAGTCTCTCTATTTAGATCATGAAATGTCTCACTTTAATTTAGAGAGTAAACAATCTGCCAAGAGCTGTCCCGTCCCGTCTGCCAAACGGGGCTGAGCTTGATTGCTGCAGACACGTATAATGAAAGTCAGGATGCGGAGCACCTACGTGCGCTTGCTGTGTTTATTGTTACAGCCATGTTCTTGCGTAATCACAAGTTCACGTCCCCTTTTTGTTGCGTACGCATGTCTCCCGTTTGTGCTCGACGTACTTTACATGCATCTGTATTTGGTGCATGCACAGCGTGGGTGTTTGTGCTTGCGTGAGTCACAACAGTGCTACAGTAGGGCATCGTGTCCAACCTTCCTGCAGCTTATCAGTCCACAGCGTTCATCGGTGTACAAATCTAATCCACTTTGCTCTCACTCTTAACTCTCTGTCCATCTCTCTCTCTCTCTCCCCCTTCAGTTTAGAGTAAGCACGAGCGACATTAAGTTACATTTCTGTTGCGCGCGTGCTGTTGCGTCTGTGTTTTGTGTTACAACACAAACTGAACTCATCCTTGAGATTGCTATTTTGGCTAGAAGCCTCGCCCCAGTCCCGTAGGCCTCAACAGATAGCCCAGAAGACGTGCCGTTCTTGGCAGCACGGCCGATTGGGACGTCATGTAGGTCACTTAGTTTATGGATGCAGCTCATTGAGCTGCTACATGCCATTGTTTTTAGAGGCACCCCGAAACAATGTATGTGCAAAATCACTTTTCCCATCTAAATATGGCACCATGGGAGAGAAACTAACTTGGATACAAAAGCGCTGTTGTTAAATGAATCCAATTTTAATCTGCACAGTTTGTCTGGTGAGGATTTGTAGCAGTCGGTAGGGTGGCATTCAAGCTGCAAGCCACGTCAAGTCTGATTTTTATTACATGCGCTTAGCTAATGCATCATTTGTGCATTGTTTGTGAGAGGTTTATCACCTGTATCAAGTGTCAAATAATGAGACGAGTTAGCTTGCCCATCAGTGCAGTCTTTTATAACGCTGTGAATAGTGAAGGGTTTAGCTAAAGCTCCCTGTCTTTAGTCATTATTATTTCCCTTTACTCGCGATCCCAGGCTCAGGAGAGTGCCTGCGCTTTGGCACATGATGTAAAAGAGCTACAATCTCTGCACAGGCACGCATTAAAGTCTCTGTTTGTTGTTTGTCTGCTTGTGTCTATGTAAAGTCTGTTGCAGCGAGAGCCGTGCAGCGACATGATGGATCTTGAACAGATTGTCCATTTGTCTCCATGTGTTTAAAGCTTACATCTATGTTTCCATGATGGACACCCAGGCCCGAAGCTTAAATCCAACCACTCCCCAGTCTGCTCCCAGTTTTCTCCTCTACATACACACACACACACACACACTTGCCTTTACAAACACTGCCACCGCAACACATTCCTACAGGATGCAACACTCACACGGCCCAAAATGGACCCTTTCACAGCAGAGGGGGCCTGTATAACTAAAAAACACAGCGCCCTGTCTCTTCTTTAGTTTATACACTCTCTCCCTCCCTCCCCTCACCAGCTCTGTCTCTTTCTGTTTACAGATGCAGAACGCTCTAGAATTCAATTTGCCGTTTATGTTTCCTGTTAGAGAACTTTATAATCATACCCTGTCCTCATCAGTTTCTTTTAACATCATTCTCAAAGCAGTTTCCGTACCCAGAGCAGCACGCCGGCACGTTCGCTCACACTTGGACTCGTGTTTGCGTTGCTTCTGGCTGTTTGCAACCAATTCCTCTTTTTCAAATATTTTGCACATTTGTTTTTGTTTCATTTTAACACCAGCTTTCAAAAGCTCTTCCACACACACACACACACACACACACACACACACATATATATATATATCACCTCACTGCAGCATAATAATAATAATAGACAGAAAATCATTGGTGAGTTGTAAGTAGTGCAACCTAAAATGGTTTCTTGTGTGCACAAGAGATTTCCTGGCTAGCGGAGAGTTTCTTGCACACACGAGCAACTTTGGGAATTATGTTTTTAGTCATCATGGTTTTTAAAAAATCTGGTCTGGACAGTGTAACAGCTGTCTGTCTTCAAGTTGCTCACCAAGGAGAAACAATGACGCTCGACTGTTTGTTCTCGTCAAAATCAGTGTTTCCATGATTAATATCTCTCTCTCTCTCTCTCTCTCCGTGTGGGGCATGTACAACCACAATATCTCTCTCTCTCTCTCTCTCCGTGTGGGGCATGTACAACCACAATAAAACGAATGAATGAATGAATGAATACTCATGTGACCACATGAGGAGGAAGTAGCCCAGCTGGATGATTCCGCTCCCGTCTGGGAACATGTGACCCCCATCATGTGACTAAGCTGGGAAACGAACTAACAAAAGCCACAAAGCCTGCTTCACATGTGTGTAATCTCTGCCGGTGTCGCGGCTATTAAAACAAGCACGGCGAGGTCCTCGCGTAGCAGTAAAGTCAGAGCCATGGTGGGTGAAAAGCGTGTTGTGTTTAGTAGGTCAGGCTAATAAAAATAATCTCCTCAAGTAATATTTCACATTCTGCTTTTGGTCGTGAATCATATCTGCACTCATGCAGTGTGTCTACATTCTGTTCTCTCTCTCTGATTGGCTTTTATATGGAGGTGCACTCTCAAGACTGCTGTCCAGATTTCTGTGCATCTGGCATTTTAGCTAAATAAGCAGTAATCTTCAATTGTTCCTGATGCTGAACACAACACAGCCTGGTCTACACTGCAACCATGAACCCAAACAGCTCCATGTTTTCAATGAGCACTTCCTTTTATTGTGCTGTAATTGTTGTTGATTACTGACATCACGCACAAGCCGACTGAAAGTAGGATTTTATGAAGGGCAACGTTCAGCGGCGGCTTACCGGGCACAGTGACGTAGCAGAATAGTACAGGGCACTGCAGGGCTGTGATAAAAGTGGGCGTGAGGTTGTTTTAAAGGCTGTTTCCTGGCAATATAAACACCCAGTAAGAGAAAAGTGTGTGTGTGTGTGTGTGTGTGTGTGTGTGTCTTTCTTTGAGGGGGTGTTTCTGGTAACTACAAACATTTGGTTTTGGTGTCCGGGTGTGGCCTGAAAATGGATTTTTAGAAATCCTAACTTTTCTCATCCATGTACGATCTCATCTCAGTAGGATTTAAAGTGTGCGGTGTGCCCATGCAGAAGAGCAGAGGTATAATTACCTTCATAAATCACGACGTTACAACACGGACAACTGTCTGCTGCTATTTCTCGCTCTATCTGGGCCTCTAACCGTTTATCATCACGGTGCAGGAGATGGAAGAAGGCTGACTAAAGTATATAAAACATACTCGGATTGTTGCTTAAATGGCAGCGAAGAATCGATGAAAAACAAACAAGGAAGGAAGTGTTTGGCTAGAACTTAAGGTGAAATAGGCGAATGGCAAGGTTTTCTGGTGGAAGATACTAAAACACAGAGCTGCTTTGTGCCTCTGCTACAGAAGAAACTCGCTGCTTCGTGTCCAGATGCCGTTACTTACAGAAGTTTATTAAATGCAGAATCAGCTCGAATCCAGTTTATTTCCTCCCACTGTTTATGTATTTAAGTGCATGTGCGTGCACTATAATCCCCCCTGTGTGCATACAGCAACGTGTATCAGATTTCCAAGCTGATCATGTCTAGATCTGTTATGGTGTTTTAAAGGGTGTGAATGTATCTATGCCTGGAAATGTGTGTGTGTGCGTCTGTATTTGTACGTCGTACAGCCATGCCAAGCAGTTAGCCACATCTGAAGAGGCCTGGACTGCGCTTTGCATGTTCCAGCGTGTTGCCCTGCATGTTTCCAGGAGCACGACTTCCCAGAACCCTAACCACACACACAAAGGCGTGTGCGCAAATACACACACATACACACAGGAACTTTGGCTCAAGGGACTCTGGGAATGGGAATCCATGTGGGATAGCTGTGAGGACCAGATGTGTTTATGAGCAGTGGAGGTAGATTGGGTTTCACACTGATTTTGGGAGTCACTGAGTACACACACACACACACACACATATTGGGGTTAGGCCTGTGACTGAGGAAACACATGAAGCACATGGGACTCTGTTGCATAAAGAGAGTGTTGTCACATTCAGTCTCCCTGGTCTGTGTTTTTCAGGTTAGCTGCAGGGCTGCAGCCAGGCTCAGGTCAGCGGACTTCTCTGGAGTCCTGCTGTCATCTTCATTAGTCTTGTCACATTTACGACTCTTGACACATCACCAGTCCCCATTTGAACCTCCTGTCTTGTAGCTCCGCTCTCCTTTTCTTGAATTTGATCTGTACTTGCAGTGCAGTTCGCTTCAGAGACACCAAAGGGGCTCCAGTATTTTAAAAAATGTTGCAAAATCGCACTAATTTTGCAATGTGGAGTTGCAAAATCAAACAGAAACTGGCCAAACTAGGAGCTGCCAGCCTTAGATTTATGGTTAAGATGATTTAAGGCTTTGTTTAGTCTGTATGCATTCCCAGTTGTGAAATTTATTTCTTGGATGAAACGTTTACAACAACATCATCTGACATTTAGCCTTTTTGAGGCATCTCCTGAAACAACCAACCGAGCAGTCCATTTGTCTTCGCCAACAAAACAAAACATAATAGCGTTCAATGACTCAGATTGACACTAGAAGCTGACACTGATTTATAAAACGTGATATGGGTGGCATGCGAGGTGAAAGGAAAATCTGAATTTGATCTCCAGTGTATGCGTAGCCTTAAGAAAAATATCTCTTGGCAGGCTGAACCCGAGTGTTTGCATCGTAATCGTGTTTTGTTTTCCCTCACGGTGACCTTTAGCCTAGTAGTTTCTGTTGCCAGACTGTTACCAGTCGACAGGCCAAACTCCTTTTTCTAGATACGAGTGAGCCACTGAGCACCTATTGTTAGCCCGTCAGCCATTGTTGTGAGCAGCGCAGAACACATGCTCCACTCAGTCCCAGCACTCCTTTCTTTTGTCAGTTCATTGCTCCTGTATTTTTGTTTTGTTTTTCATGTTCGTTCTCCTTCCTATAATACGCAGTGTCAAAACACACACGAGCACGACCTGGCTAATGATCAACCGAGTGAGCACAAATCCAACCATGTCCCTCTGTGCACTGTATAATATTAACTCACACTCACTGGACGTGCACAGACTCAGGGGCTCAGCTGCTGGACAACTGGGAGGGTTTGTAGAGGAGTGCGGGGGTCACGGGTAAGGAGTAGAGGGGAGCTTGAAATGGTGAACTGTTCAGCAGCACCTGTCAAGCTACTTTATTTAGTTTGGGAAAGAAACTATCTAGTTGTGACATCCAGCCACTCCCATAAAACCGTGGGTATCATTTCCTGTTAGTGAGTTATGCGAGTGAATAATTTAGACACAGAAAAAGAATTCCTTGCCTGGTTTACTTGTGTAAATGAATGACAGGTGGATGACTGTTTTTAAATCTAGACATTAGGTGTCACTGAAATATGTAGGATTCTTTGTAGTTTTTGTAGGAGCATTATCAATTTAGCAACAAGTTGAGTTGACAACTGTTTTTCCTGTTGCAAATGGCCAAATCCTCTGTTGACGGTGAGTTTGCAGGCTTTAAAGACCAAAAACTACAATGAAATGATCTAAATTTAATGCCTCAAAGCGGCTCTAATGGATCCACAAGATAAAACTAAATGTAATGCAGCTCCTCTCAGTTTTATAAAGCTTTATGGTGAGTTTAGGCCCCCCCTTTTTTTTTTAAGCTTGCCGGCGGCAACTTAACCGTTTTGGTTCACTCTCACCATGTGAGAGTGGACATACAAGCATGTCATGTTTGGACATACAAGCTAATAATATGTCACTGTTGGTTTACCACTAGTTTCGGTTATCCCTAAGCAGCATCCGTTTCAGGTTTAATAATAATTAACATCACGTAATCAGTCATTACAGTCTTAGTTTCACCACATAACGACATGTTTCTTTACAGGGTATTTCCATTAATACAGACGACTGACTGCATGTCCATTCATGCAGACGAATGCAAAGCATTTTTTTTTTGTTCTAAAGAAATCAGTCTCTCAACTCTCATTTCTCAAGCATGCAAATAATCAGTTATTCTGCATTAAATTAGATATTTATATAACCTCTCTCTTCTCTGCTGTCCCCTCCATTCAGCCCTCATTTCCTCGCAGGGCACCAGCCACCATTACAGTGACTGCACAGCCACAGCAGACTGTGGTCGCATCTGTGTGTCTTTTGTACAATCCATAAATGGAAAAGTTTATTTCATGGCATCTTTCTTTGTGGTTTATTCGTACGCTGCCAGATCACAAATAAATAAGCCCTTTTGATGTGGACCCACACATTGCTTGTTTATTGGACAGCGCACTGGTAAACTGTCATCTGTTGAGGTTACATGTTTGGCGGGCCTGTTGTCAAAACATGGAAATCCAGTTCCCGTAACCTTAACAAAAACACGACAGACTCCTCTGCGCTCTTTGGCAGTAATTTGATATATTGAGGAGGCCTTTCATATCACCCGGAGGCCATGTTTGACCTCTGTGTATCTTGTTAATCTCGGCTCGGTCAACATTCAGATTACATTGTCTGCTCCGACATACTGTATTGCAGCACACTTCCAAAGTGGACAGAGACCTGCATTGTCTGTGTTGCCAGGTTCGAATGGCATTGTCCTCACATGCCCAAACAAACCGAACAAAAAGGAGCGAATGCTTCTGAACGCATATAAACTGCTGCAAACACGCGTGACGTAAATGCAACAAGGACCAGTCCAGACGTGATGCTAAGCATCCTCCCACACACCAGTTCAAAGAAGGACAGCCACCAGTTTTTATTCCCTCAACCTTCATTGACTTACATGTTGTCTTTCAGTATTTTACAGCTTTGCACCCCTGACCTGTCCATTAATAGTCCCCTACTACGTACTGTATCACAGTGGAACAGTTGGATTAAGGTTAAGCGTATTTTTGACTTTGTCCAGTGTTACGAGGTCACTTTCAGTGACATTGCTGGAAGACAACATCAACTTTGGCTAAAACACCCTCAGAGTTGAGGGTTAGAACGTGGCCTGTCATTGTGTAGCCAAGGAGAGGAATGCCATAACGTAAAACACGATGTGGAGCTGTGATACTTTTACACCATCACTATAGATTATTAAACAGCAGACAAATCCAAGTGTGTTTTTATTTTCACAATGCTGAACTGACGTTAGCTCGCAGCGAAATGTCTGCAAACAAGCAGAACTAAACTTTTAGACTCAGCACAGCAGCACACATGGCCGCAGGGGTTCAACAAATTACCAAATGAAAATTATGAAGCGTGCATGCCCGCTGGCTCGGCCTCTGCAGCCGAGCTATCAGCGCAGACACCCCGTCTCGTTTATGCAGTCGCACACCGCGTGTCATTTTGCCAGGCTTGCTGTCGTGAGGAAGATTTTCTGACTGTCGCACTGACCAGTCACAGTCATGCATGTGTGATTTGGAATAAAACCAAAACTCAGAAATCTAATTCGATCCCATGTTAAAAAACTAGCTCAAGTGTCATTTTATGCACATGTACATTCTAATGAACAGCAAGTTAAACGTTATAATCGTATCAAAAAATGTCATTGTAATAAGACGGCATGATGGAGACGTCAGGCTGCATGCTTCACCGTGATTCTCGCGTCTCACAGATCCTTCGGCACAGTTTGTTGTGAATGCTGACAAAGAGAGTGTGTGTGTGTGTGTGTGTGTGTGAACTGTACGCAACAAGACACAGACTGGTGAGGGAGAGGGGGAGTGGGAAGTGAGAGAAAGATAGACAAGAGGGAGAAAACACTTCACACACACACACACACACTTTCATAGCTTCGTATTAAAGCTCACAGCAGAGGGGATGATGGAAAATCAGAAGTTCAGTTTCCAGTTAATTTTCTGTATATATAAATGATATCATCCTTTGTCAGACATGTAATGTTTAGCTGCTTCTGTTTATGTTAACTTTCCAAAGCCAGCATTAGCTGGAACAACGGTAACTTCCTCAGCATTTATTCAATTTCACATTTTTGGTCTGTTTGTTTGCCTCAACCAAGTTAATGGAAACAAGCAGCTCACGTTTCATTTATTGCAAAAAGAATTTGGCTTAAATTCTTGCGGCAGTTGGACGGAAACATCCAGAGAGATTGAAAGGAGATGAATGAGACAGGAGTGTGTGTGTGTGTGTGTGTGTGTGTGTGGGTGTGTGTGTGTGCGTGTGTGTTGCCGGGTAGAAACACAGAGGTAAACGTTACACGGAGGAGGTCAGCTGGGGTCACGAGACGTAACCGGACCCTCTGCACAAATATGCAGGAGGATAGAAAGCTCCTCTTTTCAGCCTGGCACACACACACACTTGATATGTCTGAGGAATGTTGGTTGGTCAGACTGGAAATAACTCCAGCTCATCTCTGTTTGTGGACAAACACACACTCTCTCTCATACACACACACACACACACGTATGTACACAACAGGAGGAGTGTTTAAGGTTTGCGGAGCCTCACCGCAGGCCTGGGCCAGGCATGTTTAGAGTGGTCACTGCCCGTCAGCCATGCGTTCCTCATGACGAGCTCAGCAAAC
This sequence comes from Larimichthys crocea, assembly GCF_000972845.2. Lineage (NCBI taxonomy): Eukaryota > Metazoa > Chordata > Actinopteri > Sciaenidae > Larimichthys > Larimichthys crocea. The sequence continues at coordinate 11,404,937 of NC_040026.1, forward strand.
AGACTTGAAGAGAGGGTGGACAGGGCTGCGACCACAGAGCCAGTCCTGCCTCAGCCCCGTCCCGTCAACAAGGAGATCTCTGCTGGTTCCTCATAACAACCGTCGCCATGGCAACTCCTCTCCGTTGGCTCTGTTTTGAACACAAACTCGCTCTCGCTGTCTGTTATTCCCCCTGTCTCTCCATCTGTATATCTGGAATAAATGGCTAGACCTGCCTGCTTTAACACACTTTGTGTTTTATGTGCTGCTACACACACAAAAACACACACACACAGCCTGTTATAGTGAAGGTCCTCACCTCGATACAACAGTTTTAAACATCTGCTTGTGTTTCCAAACACAGTTTTGGCTCTCTCGACAGGCTCAGCATGACAGTAACTGCGCTGTTCTGAGTGGGAGTCGATTTCTTTTTCTTTTCTTTCTTTTTTTTTTTGATCCTGCTGGATTGTTAACTAGCTAACAAAGCCGTACAGACAGCCGTTTGTTTGGGTTAACTCAGCTGACGCTCCTCAAATTACGACTTGTAGTGTTTTGGAGAGGAGGCAGACAATTAACTGTCACAGTGACCTCGATTTGAAAACAAGTTTACCTCAACGGACCTCTCACGTTGTCCCCTGACACCGCTGAACTCACACGCGCCCACACAACGTACGTCAGTCGCACACAGTCTTTTGATTTCTTCTTTTCTTGCTCAGTTGCTGCATATTTAGCTAATGCACCACTTACAGACAGATAATTAACTGCTGATTGTCCATGTAAAGACAAACATTTGACACTTTTATATCAAGCGGAAACCAAGCCGATGCAAAGTGCCAAAACTGCAGTTCCTCGACAGGCCACTTGAGGCCGGGCTACAGAACGAGAATGATCTCCATAAGACCCCATATAACCCCCAAAACTTCCCAACAGAAATAAACATGTTCACAGCCTGGTACAAAAAACAGGTTTGGTCTCTATAGCTAATTTCTTTGTTCTGTAACTGTACTGAGGGTGAATTTCTATGGAACACACCTGTTCAAATAATATTAAGGCTTAAAGTTAACAGCGAAGCAGCTTTGATTGACAGCTGGGGGCCGTTACAGGTGGCTTGTTTGAACAACCGGTCGTCATTCTGCCTGCCTCAGCTCCACCAACGACCCATGTCTTAACTGGTTTTTATATTAATCAGGAGGCAGAGGAGGCAGGATTTTGAGCTTCAATACAGCTCTTCAGAAACTTGTGTGTGACGTCACGGATACATTTATAAAATGTATATTAAAAATGATCAGATATATAGGACCTAATGGTGGAAGAAAGAAGGGTCTGTTAAAACCTCTTTTTCCTCATCTTTCTCCAAGTCACTTTCATGTGTGGACAGCCTTTCATATTTCTAAAATCATTTTCTGTTTTTATCTCACTAAACAGTGTTGCATAGTTCCTGGTAAAAAGGAGAGGTGGAAATCATTTCGACACCACACAGAACAAATCCCCTTTTCTTCCCTTCTTCTCTCTGACATACTGTCCAGTTTCAATATTAAGTAATAAAACACCTGATATCAACTTGGCACACTAAGATGTGTGTAGTCCATAAATCTTTAGCTTACAGCTGATTGTCTTAACAGATGCATGTTGATCTTGTATTATGAGAAACTGTCTCACCAAACTTACAGCTGTACAAGTGTAATTTATTTATCCCAAATAAATATCTTTTTTCCCTCCCATCAAACATCCTGTTCCATGTCTGAGCTGCGCAGCGATGTGTGCGACACAACTGACCACATATTAACCGTCTTAATGTGCCCTGTCAGTTGTCCGACAGCCAATTGGATTTGAACCTCAGTCTGCTCGCAGCAACCCTTGCAGTATTTTTCTGTCCTTGCCTGAGTGTGGCGAGTGTTTATCTGCCTCTAGGCTGCTTAATACGCACAAAGGGAAAACGCACAGTAACCTGCTTCCTCAGTTTGCTGCACCGCAGTGACTGTTCTGATCTTCGTGTAGGAAACCACGATCTGTTACCTTCGGTGCTGTTTTCTCTTCCCATATTTGTTTTTCATTTGTTCAGAGCAGAAGATGTTGTGTTTCTTTGTTATTTATGCGGACCGTCAGTAAATCCACGCTGACAGATCTGGGTTCTGCTGAAGCTTTTATCACTGAGATGGAGTCTGATAAGCAGTCAGATCCACACTCAGACAGCCTGGCAGAGAAAAGACGGCTGCCGTGTCTTTGGACCAGGTCCTCTTCCTTGTGGGTCGATAACCGTCCCAAGGTCCCCTGCAAAGACAGACACACACACGAGCATGCATGCTGACGCTCGGAGGTATGTTGTGGGATTTTTTTGTGAGTGGAGGAGTGCAAAGGTGGGCAGTAGTGAGGCACTAACATGGTGTACAGCGTCATCCTCCCTTTCCCCATCTCTGTTTTGTCTTCTGTTAAATAAGAAGCAAAAGTATAGTCTGTTAGCTGACCTGCAGGTGTGTGTTTACCTGCTCACATGTGTTTTACAGATGAGTAAGTCGGATGCAAAGGTCTCAGCGGATGACCCGAAAGGTCACGCGTCAGCATTTCTGTCTCGAGGCAAAGACGCAGAAGGGCCTCGTCTGTTGTTCTCTACACAGACCCTCAGCTGATCATGAGGTTCAACAAATCCAACCAGTGGCTCGCTCGGCCAAGAACAGGAAGGATCACAGAGGTCACTTCAGCATTCCAGGGTGTCTTTTTACCGCAGGAAATAGCCTCAGAGACATGAGCCAGCGTTTCCTGTCAGAGTGCACACACGCACTCACCTTTCATAACAACGTGCCACTCTGAGAGCCTCTAACTCCCCGGCCCCCCGGCCCCAGACTGTACATTGGTGGGGCTAACCTGCAAGCCGCAGCACTTTTTAGGGGGCAAAGCGGTCCGATTACACCCCCAAGAGAGGAGCGGTGTTCCTGTCACCCTGTTGTTTTTCTGAGCTATCGTGCTAAGGCTGCGTGTCTCAATCTGAGCATCCTGGGTGACGAAGCCAAGGGAAGATTAGATACCACTGGTCAGCTTCAGTCCTGCTTGTCCGTAAGGGGAATGTTGTTTTCCAGCTCCCTCTCTTCAGCATGTTAACATTCTTCGTCCAATATTCATGTGTGACTGCAGCTGCTGTTCCCCATAGTTGATTCATGGAGACTATGACTCCCAATTCCAGAAAATTCAGCCCCCCTGATGAACAAACAACCAAGCATTTGACCTGAATCTGCAGAGAGTGTTGTCTGGACACAAAGAAAAAGTTTAGGAGATGATCAGGGCATAAACAAAGTTAAATATTTGATTTAATTTGATTCTAAGATCAGTTCAATCACAAGTAAATTACATTTCATATATTTCTAATCCTGGGAGTTGTCGTTCATGCTAATATATTAGTTATTTTGTCATGTAGGTACCTGCCCCTCTCAGCCTGGGCTCTTATTTTTAGACAACAAGCCTCTTGGCAAAACGTGGCTCCACCTCTGCTTCCCTATGGAATACAGCAGGTTGTTGTTTTCCTGGTCACAGACAGACGGGGGCACAGAGGAGGAAGCAGGCCTCGGAGCGGTGTGATGATGATGATGATGATGATGGTGACGAAGGCTCACTATTTCTGAGCAGCCAAACATGTTGTTCACATGGCGTGTTCGCCGCAAGGTGCTAGGTCCTGTGTTGTTTTTGGCACACGCGCGTATTGCGTGTCCTCGAGGTGAGCCACTACAGGAACTCCTGGCAGCAGAACAACAACAATGCTGCCACAAAGGAGGGTCGGAGCAGGTTAGAGCACAGGGAGATATATTAAGGCCAGATAATGTGTGTGTGTGTGGGTGTGTGTGTGTGTTCACAAAGCAAGATGAGCTGCTATTCTCAGTCTGACTAAGTTATCTAGTCTGTTAAATCAGATTGGACACCATATTACGGTTGAAACAGGAAGTGGATGTAAACAAAGGGCTGTAATGTCATCATCTGGACCCTCTGGGGAAGCAGAGTGCCTGGGATTCCCCTAACTTTCCCTGTGGTTATACAGAACGTTAGAGTTATACCCTCATCTAAACACTGCTGCAAACCGCCTTCTGAGATGTGAATAATGTACATCGCTGCAGTAATAATATTTGTCGGTGTATGCTCATATATCTTGGAAGACAACTGGCCAGTGTAGAGAACATAACCTGATTTATCCAGCACAGCAGTGTTGGGGTTTGTAATGAAAGTGTAAAACAGCAAAGCTGTAGAGAGGTTTTTCTTCTGAGAGTCAAGAATCATACTGGGAGAAATCCCGATAACCAGTTTGTCCACCAATGGTGGTTTCAATAAAACAGTAAGGTGCAGCTTCATTACAATTCTCCAAGTACTCCACAGTTAACTACAAATAACAATTACTTATTTTCTTGTTTTAAAACAATGAATTGTTGAATAAAATATCAGAAATACAGTTTCCCAGAGTCCAGTCAACCAGCACTCCAACTTCAGTGATTAAAGTCACTGTCATAGAGAACCAGGAAAAGTAGCCAGAATTTACATTTGAGAAGCTGAAAGCAGTGAATGTTTGGCATTTGTTCTTGAAAGAATTTCAGCTTTACAGGCCCAAAGTTACTAAACTTGTCATGTTGAGGAAAAGAGTGTACAAAAATACTCCTTTTTTATGTTTTATAAAATGTTATAAAGTAGTGAGAAATCTGAAATTTGTCCAGAGCTCAGGTTGACCTCTTTATGTTGCTCGTTTTGTCCTCAAACCCAAAGTTCAGTTTACGCTGAGAGAAACTGAAAATCATTGAGAAACAGGAACCAGCGTTTCCTGCACAGGAACCTCTATTCATAGATTTTCAAATTCTGACAATTATGTTTCTATTCGACTAATAGTTTCAGCAACAATGACATCACATTTGATTAAAAACTGAGCTTTCTCTATTTACAAGTTGTTTGTGTTTTCCTGTTATCTACATGCCTTAATTATTCTCTTTCCCGCCTCATCCTCAGATGTGTACCCCAGCCAACACACCAGCGACGCCCCCGAACTTCCCGGACGCGTTGACCATGTTCTCCAGGCTGAAGGCATCCGAGAGCTTCAACAGCGGCAGCGGCGGCAGCCCCATGTCCGCCTCCATGGCCACCTCACCCCCGCCCCCTCAGGTCGGCGGCTGGGGGGTCTCACCAAACGTACCTAATGTGCCGCAACCTCCACAGGGACTCTGGACTCAGGGGCAACCCCCAACGCAGCCTTGCCCCGCGTGGCCCACGGGCGTGAACCCGCACGCGGGGGCCGAGCAAAAGGCTAGCGTAGCGATGGAGGCTGAAAGATGAAGGGCAGCATGGGACTGAAAAAAAAAAAAGCCCCCCCTACCACACCGGAAAGGGCGGGAAACAGGGAGGGAGGCGGGGTGGGATTAATGCGGGGAGGGTGGGAGGTGATAACGGGGTAGAAATGGGTCTTTTTTTTCCAAAAGGATAAAAAGGATACGGAGAGAGACGCAAACCAAGAAAAACTCAACGTGGACAATTAAAGAAGAGGAGAAAAACCAATGCAAATATCAATACAAAAATAGAAAGAAAAAAAAAGATACGCACACACATAGTAATAAGAGAGCAACTGAAATCTTTGTTAGTTTTTCCTAAATAAATGCATAGATAAGAGAAATATTATTGAACTAAAAAAAAAAAAAGCAGAATTTTTTAAAAAATTGTCACGCCCAAGGATTCTACGTGATATTCAAGGACATTCAAGGCAGCAAACTTAATTTTCAGTTTTTGTTTAGTTTTTATTTTGTTTTTTTTTCCCTCCATTGTTTCCGCTGGTGTGTTGTTGTTTTTTTTTTGTTTTTTTTATCACCAGTGTTCTGTGTTTCTGTCTGTGCTGCATGAGGAGAGGGACTTGCAAATGCAGTGTTTGAGATTGACTCAAATATCAACACGCACTTGAGTGTGTGTGTATGTCTGTCTGTGTGTGTGTGTGTGTGTGAGTGTGTGGTCAGTTTGTAATCAAAAATGTATACACACACACATATATATATAAATATAAATATATTTCTATATATATATATTCACACACACACACACATGTGCACACACACACAAATACACACACATTAGCGTTTAGAGGAAACACCTCCATACTGTCATCCCCATCGTCAAAGGTGGGACTTTTCTTACCTCACCTGGTGGTCACCTGACTTCTTTCAGCCAATCAGGGATTCTTCTTAAAAACCAACCGATGCCACCGCCACAGGACACGTTTTTAAAGGTTTTTTCTTAAAGGCAGCAGCCACTCTGGTTTATGCTAACTTGATCCTTGCTGCGACGGCTTTTCCTGACAGTTTTAAACCTGGACTCAGACTACAACTGTCCACTGTATACCTTTTTTCTGAAGATTTGGGTTATTACAAGAAAAAAAAAAGAGAAATGGTTTAATATAATATTGTTTATAAATGCTAATTGTTCTGTTTTTGTTGAGAGGTTAAGGGAGGCGGCTTTGAAAAAAAATGGGTGGGATTTCAGGTTGATCTTTTTTTTTAGTTCGGGAAAAGAGTGAATCAAACGCAGCTAAAATGGCTACAGATTTGAAAAAACAAAAACAAAACCGAAACAACACACGACTACTCCATCTTTGTAAACAGAGTTGCCACTTTGCATGATGTGTTCATAACGTGTAACATCTTTTGTAGCAAACATACATGAGGTCGAGACGTGTTCATGGGCGGGGGTGGGGTGGTGGGTGTCCTTCCCAAAGCTAACAGAAATGCAACAGGTGAGCGTTTCTCCACTCGTCACATAGAAAGAGAAACAAAGAGAAGCAAATGGGCGCGGGGCAGCTTCGGGAAGCCCACCACAGGCTATTTGGGGACACTACAGACTACTTTCAGATATACAGTATATATGTACCCTCGGATACTGTACTACAGAGGGGTTTTTACAACATTTAGGTCTCTGGTCCATTGATACTGCTGAGAGACAGTTCAGGGATGACCCTGATATACGGCAATATTTTAAAACACAGGGTCTGCCCCTTTTTTAATTTCTCTTCTTTGGATTATTTTTTCATTGGATAAAAGAGAGTATGAAGAGATATTTTCAATAGCTTGAGGGTCTTTTTTTAAAGAAAAAAACAAAAGATGATTGGAAAAGTTCTGGATATAATAATGAATAAATAAGCAAGTTCTTTTTTTCTGATTTAGACTAAACTAATGTTTGAGTTCATCCTTTTCCATGCTTCATACTTTATTTGGTTAAATCAGAGCTTTTCTGGGTGGGCCTGTTCCTAAATGGTTTCTCATGTATGTTTCCCCACTTGTATGACTGTATGAGACCATTCCCACAATATTTGTGGACTACCTGATAATTAACTTATCATTTTTGTGAACCTAAATAAATATTGTATGTCAACCTAATGGGCTTGGTTTCCTGCAGTAAGTGAATGTGGCGTTTTTAAAAGTTGTCATTTGGCCTCCCGAGCAAGCCGTATAGTTTTGTAAGTGTGTGTTTGTGTGTGTGAACTAGAGACAACCAGAGCAGTGTGTTAAGTAAAGACGGCAGGAAGATGGATGCATCATAATCTCATGCTTGGCTACCTCTGAGCCAGGCGGATTTTAATACAGTCACCGAGCCAGACTACAAAGTCACAGACCTCTGTCTTTTTCTGCTTCTCTCTCTCTCTCTCTCTCTGGAACTAAGAAGTCTGTCTGATGTTTTGGAGCGAGGAAGGTCTGGAGATGAAAGCCAAAATGGAGAAAGAGGTTAGAAAAAGCTCTGTGACCAATCGCTGTTTTCACCCCCCCCCCTCTCCTTCAATCCATGGGTGTTTAGATGCAAACACAAACACCAGCTGTCCACACGCATGAGATCGCCATACATGAACACCCACCACACCACACCACACCACAGGCATGTGTGTGGTGGTAATGATGGTGGCGGTGGTGGCGGCGGTAAAGGAGGGGGTCACGGAGTTCTCCATGTCCTCAGCTCACCTCCTCTCTGCTTCCTCCTCTGCAGGAAATAAAAGAGATTGCCTCTGCTGATTGTGAGTGCCACTTTGCCAATTCTTGAGCTGCCATGAGTGTGTGAGCGAGGTCGAGTGAATGCCGACAACTTGGCATCGGGCACCGCAGTGCAATTGAGCATGAGGGAACAGCAATGGCAGTAAACACAGGGTTTGTCCAACAGCAGCACAACGTGACCCAGTATGAAATGAATGCAGTGAACGGGGTCTCAGGGTCACAGTTGCTTTATTCCAGTTTATTTTCATTCGTCGTGTGTGCATAAAATCAACAACTCTTATCTATTTATCGCCTTTTATATTCAGCAGATAACACGACAAAGTGAGAAAATGTATCCTCAACATGCATATCGTCTTACGTTAGCATACTGCTGTACAGTCGTACTGCTCTTTTTAGTTGATCTATCCTTCATGCAAAACCAGGACGTTCGTTTTCTGGGTCACTGGATGGTGTGGACACAACACAGCCTCACAGATGGCACACCATCAGTACACCTGTCTCACTTCATGTGTAAACATTACAATATTAGCTAGCTATTGTAGGGCATTTGGTGTTTACCACTGGTAAATTTGTCTGACCTTAATTTTTATGTTATCTCCTATAAACAAAGGATACTTGAGAGAGATTTGCAGCCTCTTTTAGCCTCTATAATTCACTTCATTTATAACTACCTAATGAGCTTATCTAATCAGCTGAATATTTACATTACAATATGTTTTTAATTAAACTTAAAGGTACCCTGTGTGAGTTTTTGGCCACTAGTAGCGCTATGGAGCAGTGTTTGTATTAGTGGACCCCCATTTCTTGAAGAAGGAAACTGCTTTCAATTAAGTACAATTAAGTATTTTGAAGGATACAAATTATGTTTTTTAATGCAAGCGGCTATGAAGTGACAAAAGCTGCAGTTGCTCAAATGTCCACTTGAGGCTGGCTACAGAGTGGGTCAGACTCCATAAGTCCCTATGGTAAGATGTCCAACTTCACAGCAGAAATAAACATGTTTACAGCCTGGTACAAAAAACAGTTTTGGTCTCTATAGTTAGTTTAACTGTTTATAATAACTGTACTGAGGGTGAATTTTATTTAACTCATCTGTTCAAATTATATTAAGGCTTAAAGGTATGCATAATTAACAGCGTGACAGCTTTGTTTGACACATGGGTGCCATTACAGATGGCTTGTTTGAGCAACCAGCTGTCATTCAGCCTTGAAGACCACTGATGAGCCACGAGACTGAACATAAATAGATATTATTTCTGTCCACGGGGCACCTTTAACTTTTAGCTTTCAGGTTGACATTCTTTTACCATGTCTGTATACACAGCTGAGGGCTATCTTTTTCTCATGTTTTCTTCTTATTAGTAGCATATACAGGCTACATTTAGCCTATAAAACTAGCTACTTCATAACTATTTTCATTGGTTACAAATATATCTTCATGTTTTAAGGCTCAGCATAGGCACAAAGAAAGCTGAAAAGAACCATGTGCATCTCATTAGCTAAAGTATGTCCTGGTGAATGCTAACAAAAGATCTTTTAAGTTTTTATTTTACCCTAAAATGATGAGGTTGGATGTGGCTATCCATTGCAGAAGCACATATGGACAGACAAACCCAGTATGATGTTTCAGCTTTTTAGAAAAAAAACATATGAAAGAGGAAGAGAAAATAAACTGTTAAACTATCCGAGGCTATAGGGAACAGAAGCGAGGTTAAAAAAGGCCAGTAAACACTATGCAAAATGTACTGTAGAAGCTTACAGAGCATGGCAGTGTAAATAAAAGAGTAAATAAAATTGATTAAAAAACTAAGCAGACAATACTTTAGGCATTGGATTAACAGGTAGACTGTGCCGAGATCGGACAGGGTGCTTGCAAGGTAAGGTATGCAGGCGTGGGGGGGGAAATGACAGAGGACACTGCGTACTGTGTGGAGGTGGGCAGGAGAGCAGAACGGACAGAGTGACATTGGGTGCGTTTGTAACCTAGCACCTCACCTTCCCGTTCTCTCTACAGGTGGAGGCTCTGGCTCCGAATCGGACAAGCTGCAGCTAGCAGCAGGAAGTGGGAGAAAGGTGACACACACAAATACATACTGTGCACACATGGCAGACGTTAGGTGGAGAGAGATTATGAGTCAGACTGAGAAAAAAAAGTTAAGTGAGGAATGGAACAATAGCAATACATAATGACAGGGTGTGGCGTAACAAGGCAACCGAATAAAGGTTTCATATCCTAGAGGAAACATAGTTACCTGAAAATTCAACAGCCGGTGTTTGAAATGTGACTTTGTCTTCTAAAAAGTAACCGTAAACGAAGAAATACTGAGAATAAAGAAACTGTTTTTTACTTGGCTGTCTTGGAGAGTGTTGGACATGACTCGGAAGACAAAAACAAAAAAGAAAATTCATTGAGAAAACGATGCATCATGTCAGCGGCAGTCAAAGTTCAGAACGGGTAGAAATGACTCGGAAAATGAGCAGCTGTTTGTCTTGACGACGCCACATCAATCACTCGGCCTGTCCCAAGCTGTGGGCTCTCTGTTCTTGGATTCCTGTTTGTTCTCTCTGAGACAAACACAAGATGTTATCGACTGCGGCATTATTAGATCTAAAAAAGTCATTTTAGAAAGTTATTGCACATGACTATTTATAGCGTTCATTTCCTTCACTCGTTTGTCGGTTACATCTTTCTCACATTGGACTGACAACGTAACAAAGTTTGGCAATGCCTAAATATGCTACATTTAAACACTGAGCTGTTTGCATGAAGCTAACCATGATGTGTCATAAACAAATAGCCCTGTGGTTAAGATAATTAAAGTCTATTTAAGTATACCAGTGGTTTTGTTAAAGACATTTCCCGTAAACCAAGCGTCTTCCTGTCCAAAAAGACTGGGGGTAAGAAGCTAAAACGAGGCCTAATGTCCATGTTAGCTTGCTTTCAGAATGTGGTAGAGGTTAAAAGATTAAATATGTATCTATTCTTCCAAGTATGGTAAAAAAAAAAAGACGTCATTTTACTAAAGATAAAGATTTGTTGGCATTCAACATTTTCCATGAGGCTTTGGTTGCGCTTCTGTAGCTAACACACATGGGTTTTGTTGTTGTAGAATGCTAATTATCTCTTGATAATTAATAATTATCTATCCTTTCTATGAAAGTACGCTCCGGTAAAAAGATTTGTTACCATTAAACAACTTTTGTTAGCATTTAGCATCATTCATGAGGCGTCTGTCGCTAACACACATGGGATCTGGTGTTGATGAATGCTAACAAAACCATGGTGTCTTTGCTTAATCTTACTATCCTGTGTCGTATACAGTGGTCCCTCGTTTATCGCGGGGGATACCTTCTAAAAATAACCCGCAATAAACGAAATCCGCGAAGTAAGTTTTACAATTATTCTACATGTTTTAAGGCCGTAAAACCCCTAACCACACACTTTTATACACCTTTTTACACGCATTTTGTACAGTACTCCCTTAGCCAATCAGGACGCAGAACACAATGCGCGTTCATACTGTACAGTACGCTGTACAAAAAAGCATGCAAAATTACACTGAAAAAAATCCGTGAAAAGTGAACCGCGTTATAGCGAGGGACGACTGTATACTCATATAATATAGACTCTTTGATAACTACCTGCTCATACTCACACTGATGCTAATTTATACATAGCTATGCATATATTTATATGTGTAAGTGTTGGAATTGTTAGCACCGTGTTTGCATACACCCCTTACTCTGTCTTCATATTTACATCCTCTTTGATGTATGCTGTCGGTGCTTGTTTGCTTCAATGGCCTGATTCCCCACAGGGATCATTAATGTTTCATCTAATCTAATCGAACCCCCTGCTGTCACCACAGAGCTGCCTCGCAGTCAAGACAACAGTACAGAGCTGCGGAGCGAGATCGCAACAGCAAATCCTGTTTGATATAAAGCAGACAGCGATAAGCTCATACCGGGTCGTAAATATTCAACTGAAAATATGACCAAGCAGCAGAGCAGCTGATGAGGTTTTAGTGTGCATAAATACTGAATGGCATCTGTGAACAGATTTGTGGAACAAAGGGTTAACAGCCACACTGTTTCCTGTGTTAATGTCTGTGGCTGTGATGTCCTGCAGTGTAACAACCTGCTAATTCACCTGTGAACGTGTTTTATGGCTCCGTTTCTCCTCTCCGTCTTTTGAAAATCTCTTTCTACACATTCCAAGCTCCGCGTCCGTCTGCGAAGTGAGAGCGAGAGCGAGATCATGTGCGTGGAGAAGTGTCTGAGGCGCACACAAAGGAGGAAGGAGGTGGAGGAAGAGGGCTGAAATCGAGGAGAATGATAGAGGGAAGTGAAAAAGAAAGAAACAGTGCTGTGTGTGTTATTGTTTGGCCAGTCTGACCTGTTCAGGCAGTCCGCACACTCACTCACACACACACACACACACACACACACACACACACACCTTATACACTCTGAAGAGTGTCCACACACACACAGACAGACCATACATCACTCTACTTATATGTCTTCCTTCCCAACAGCACCATGTGACATGGGAACAGCAGGTGTCTGTCTCTGTTACTTCCCCTAAAGGGGGGGGACACCCACACACACAGACACACAACGTCCCCTGCTTCCAGTCTAAGTGTAATGTATTGTTTTAGTGCTGGTGTGGGTGTGTGTGTGTGGCTGCTAAGTCCGGTGCTAATGCGTCCAGCCAGGCAGCACTGATACAACAGTGAGAGCAGAGATAAAGCCGGCTTTGTGTCCAACTCAGGATCTCAGCCAGAGTGGCTGAAATGGCACACAGCCATTGTCACAGGTTCACCGTGGTCACACACACAGAAAGAGTGCTGGTGACGCCCCCATTGGCTGAAACCACAGATATTAAAGTGCAATTGCGACACTGTTTAAAATCAGTGAATCATTTCCATATTATTGATGGTTACTGTAAGCAAACATAAGACATTCGTCCAGGATGACTGGCAGGCTCTAATGGCTTCTGTGCCACAAACACAATACAAAGAGTTGCTGTACTTCCAGAATGAGAATGATGCTTAAACTGACTTTTAGGCCACTTGATTGCAGAGAAAGCAACAAGCTGTAAACTCAGTGGGTGTAACAGAGCCTTTTCACTAAAACAGCTGCCTGCTGTGCCTGAAAGCGATGCTTATGAGAGCTGTGAACAAAAAAACGGCAAAATCAGGAGACTGTAAAATCAAAACTATGAGCTGAAATACGTGAAGCACTCTGCAAATCTTTATTATTACATGTAGGAATGACATTTTTCGCTAGTTTAACAATGTTGATTATTGGGGCTTTAATGTTTGCCAGTGGTAGATGGTGAAATCTGTGAAAGGTTTGTGGAAAAATGTTCAAATTGAAAGTTTTTCTTCTCAAATGAAAGAAAACAAACTCATGCAAGGTCAAAAAGCTCAGAATGTGCTGACTCTGGACGCCGACATCTCGGCAGTCGTGCCTCTGCAGCCTCGCGGCTAATCTAAAAATGGGCAAAGACGTGAATTATTAGTGTTATTAGTGCCTACTTACTCGTAAAAGCACATAAACCAAGTTAAAATGACCACATCTGAGGAAGTTAACACAATCCACTGCTCCTGGTGGGGTATGAGGCCATGTAGAGAACAGACCAAAACAGCATCGCAGCTGCAATTTTTTGTCTCAATTCACATTCTTTCATTCTTACACTTTCATTTTTGTGTACATAAGTATAATTATGACACAACACAGCATACTGTGAGTACCCAGGTGGTGGTGGTGCACTCATAATGGTCAATAAGTTCAGTGTGGAACACTTCTCACCTTCAACGGTCATCATTCTAGTTATATAGTGGAGGGGGAAAGACCACTGGCATTGTGAAAATGGTGGCTGAGGAAGCTGCTGGAGCTGATGCAGTTCCAATGAAAACCACAAATATAGAAATGTAATTTGTACGCATGTTTTATATTTATGTTTTAGCAGTGATATGTTACGGTTGAAATTCAGTGTAGTCATTTAGGTGCACAGCAGTTTTACTCAAAATGAGACAACACTGCCCTGCTAAAATTAGCACACCACACCAGGAAGTGTACACAGTGTACTACATAGACGTGTACTAAGGGAAGTATCCAAATTGAGACATAGTGAGTCCAATTGTTGTTGTTATTATGTTGAGACATTTGACTAAAAAGTGCAAATGTCAGTCTCTTGGTGGCACTAGAAGAAAAGTCAAGGGATCATCACAGCGATTAGGATTCATCATCTGGGAACTACGAATCAACAAAATGCAGATCCATTGACTAGATGATGAGATAACCTAGACCAGCATTGCTCTCCGTAGAGTGAAGCTGCTAACATCGCTTAAAGTTTATTGCTTTATACAGTGCTGTATTATTTAGGACTGGAAGAACCAATCGGAGTTTCTCTCAGTGCCATAGTCGTCTTGTTCATTGTAAATTTACTGTACATCTCAAGATTTAGATGTCAGTGTAACACACACATTTTAAAATGCTACACATCTTGTGATCAGTGTCTGCAAGCGGTCATGTGATCAGAAGTGAGCGCAGATGTGTTGACAAGTCAATCCACCTGAGAAAATTGAGTATCCACCCTGTGGCAAGGCGCACCGTGGTAACACACCAGGATACTCTTGCGATTTGTCACTGTGATTTATCTTTGTTGTTACGCGTTCAAGGCATAACAATGAGGTTTTAATCTCTGAGTTTTACTGCTGAATGATGCCGCGCGGAGATTTTAGGAGAAGCTCTATTGCATAACCCTCCTAGTTTCAACAGATGATTAACAGCAGTGATATGTGCGTGAACATAACTCGTGCGCAGATAGGCGTCTGCGGGGGAATGTGATGTAGTGTGCCTGATGCAGAGCTGGATCCATCCTCGCTCGCCTGTCGCTGCAGCCGCAGACGTCGTTTTTCATAGTAGACCTGCATGCTGGCAGCGTGCCTGACATCCTCTCTTGTCCTGTTTTCTCCCTCTTCTCCTCCCCCTTTCACCTCCTCTCCCCTTCTCTTTATGTTTCTCTCCTCTCTCACTTACTTGTCCTCCCTACACAAACACACACCTCCTCCTCCTGCCTCTGATCAGCCTGAGTGGTGCAGTGATCTCGCCTGTCTGCCCTGAGTTAAAATAAAAAAAATAAAAAATCTGCCCCAGTTTGATGACATCATTGCTGCCACTCATGTTCAGCCAACATGTTCGAAACCATGAGTGGAAACAACTGCGCTCAACTGCTGTGAATGCGAGAGTGTTGTCAAATCAGAGTGTCAAATTCTCCCCCTGTTAGTCAGTATGAGAGTCCAGCTGCACGCTGCTGCACGGGAAGTGGTTCTGACAATGGTTTTGTTCAGACAAGAGAACAGGAACATCCACACACACTCGCCAAACACTGCTGCAACACACTCAGTGATGACATTCATTACTGGCACCCTAAATGAATGTACAACTACTACAGATATGACAGTGCTGCTCTTGTTATGATTGTTAAATTGAGGAAATGAACTATTATATATTATTATAACACAACAAAGGAAAGACAAAGATTAGACAGTTTGAAATGAAGATTTTAAAGACATCCCTGACTGATGTGAGCTCTAGTTTTGTCCTCAAAAGTGTATAAATACACAAATACCCCCACCCCCCACATACACATTAATCCGGGCGTGACGCAATTCTCTGAGCAACTGTATGTCATCATCAGTGAGACGTCCTCTGGGATGGAGCAACCCAGTACAACATGCTGCCTAATGGACACGCTGGACGGGCACAGTGTGTTAAAACCATCTGTCTCTTCCACTGTACAGTAACAGTACAGCTGGTAAACACAGACTGACCCATATCACTGAGGTAGTGTTAAAGTTGTTCAAAGGACCACCTCTGTGTACTGTGTGTTATGTAACAGCCCACTGTTATGGCTGGGAATTACAGAGAGCAGTTTCAACGCTGTATAAAGTGTTTCAGTATGTCTCATGGTATTCTTTCTAACATCAGCGTTGGACCTCGCTTTCAATTTGAACTAAAGTTTTTGGGCCACACAACAAGCTGCTGTCACAACACTGACATTATCACCTTTAAAAGTTGTCCAAACATGTTAGCGAATGGCATTTTAAATGTTTTGCAGCAGGCAGACAGCAGCACATGGCAAAATTAAGTCTAGTATTCATTCTCTTTTAGATAACACCGCGTGAAAACACAGTACATGTCGATAAATAAAAGAATATATAAGTTCAAATTTAGCAATAATTTTGACATGTTTGAGGGATAATTTATTAGAATTGGAAGGTTTTCATAATACACTGTGTTAAAAAATTACAAGCTGTCAACAGAACATATCGCCTTTATTTTACGTCACCAGCAGACCAGAGCCTTTATTTGGAGTTGTGTTTTTGGCCACCTGGTGAATGTAAGTCTAATATTTACTCTCTTTTAGCTTTGTTTTGATCCTGAGAAAATTTGTCTCTTTAGCCTCTAAATGTTCCACTGTGTTCACGAGTGAGCTGCTAACGTTTTCTGCTGGTGGGCTTATCAGATGCTTAAATGCTCGAGGGTAGGATTTAGTGACATCTAGTGGTGTAGCTGCTGATTGCAACTCCCTCACCTCACCTCACCTCACCTCACCTCACCTCACCTTCTCCTTCTTAGAATGAAGGCGAAACTATGGAGGCCCTTTCTAGAGTCTGTGTTGTGGGCTAATGTAAAAAAATGATATCTTTGGAGCCCTTTAAATCAAACACAGTGGACCTTTAATGTTTTTGTGTATATAAAGAAGTGTGTTGGAGGGTAAGGTAAAGTTAAAAAGTACAATTTATTTATAAATGTGTTACTTTACGGGGAATAAAACCCCTGGGAGGGTGGGTAGAGGTTGATAGGGCAAGTTCCACTTAAAGACCCAAACGTTCTTAGGCTCGTCTCATAAGTAGTCCTTAAAACACTTATTTTGAGTTGTTTCAGGTCAAGGAGGTAACACTGGTCCAAGTGTTTTTAACATTTACTCTATTACAGTAACACTATTGTTCAACGATACGTGAGAACTTTTGTTGCTGAATAATGAAGCTCATTAACCATCAATGACTATGTGTATCCTTGCTTAGGTGACTAATACCCTGACAGGTGATGCACACACATACTTTACTGTTATTTGATCTGTATGGATCTCTCTCACACACACCTACACACACACACACACACACACACACACACAAGTAACTGCGAAATTAGGTCTGTGAGTATGTCTGTGCAAAGCAGAAGCGTCCTAAAACTGGAAGGAGGGGAAAGAAAGACAAATATGAGGCTTGTGTAAAGGTCCTTAATGTTTCAGTCGGTACATGCACCGAGGGATGAATGGAAGAACGGATGGATGGGTGGATGAATGGATGGATGGAGTACTGCCACTGCAGGGTTAGTGACGTCAGCCACGTAAACTAAGGACATAATCCTCTGTAGGCCTGACCTGCTCTTTTAGTGTACGAGGCTGACATCTAGTGTTCAGCTGGTAGAACAACACACACTATAATTTGGAGGTTTTGCTCCCTTTAATACCTAAAAGACTTAAACAACAAGTCTGATTTCTCTAGTTACATCTCAGTCTGAGCACAGTGGCACAGATAACCACAGGAGCCATGGGATCGGCAAGAAACACAGGCTGATACCAACATCTTATCAAACTGTGACGTGGTATAAAAAGACAGATCGGAAATTAAAAGAGGTCACAGATAAGGCTCATGAAACACACTCCTTATCTATATTCACAAATAATTACAGTCTGCTGGCTGCTATTTTCACTGAGACCAATGCACAGTACATGTATAAAGTGATTTTGTGTGTGGAATATAGGTCAGACATCATCTGCTCTGCTGATGTTATAAACTCACTCCAGGCTTTATCGATGCTATGGTGGCCAGTTACTGTCACACTGGGCCAATTGTCACGTTTCACAGTTGAACAAACACGGTACACTGTGTGCTTCCACACAACCAAGGTTATTTTTAGACTAATAATCGACCGAGACAAGTATTTATGTATGTATAGAGCGTGTCTATGATCCTTGGACTTCTGTTGGAAATACATTGAAATTGAAACTAAAACCCTTCAGCAGAAAAAAAATATTACTATGTATACTGGGATTTTATTTGATGTATAGTAAGAAATAGGAATTTCTAGATATTTCTATGTTTAATAAAATATGAGCTTCAAACAAGTACATGATATTTCAGATTATTGAAGATTTTTAACTTAAAGACCCTGAAAACTTGGTTTCAGGTCTTCAAGCTGAACTCATAAATATTTGTATTCTACCAAGGGATTTATGTGACTCAATATGCTGCTAGTAGTGATAAGCCCACATGGAATCATCGCCAAACTCTGCAGGTTCCATCTGCTCTTTTTTTTTCTCTCTCTTTTATTTTGGTCTTTGTCCTATAACAGCCTTGTTTCCAGCAGCATAAACCGCTCTGAAAACCCCCACCGTGCTCAGCAAAAAAACACGTGGTAAAAGTTAGAGACTAGCTGGTGAACATAGAGGAGCAGCTAGCTGTAAAGAACCAGCTGGAGGAGACCCAAGAAGAGCTACAAGGACTTAAATTATTGGACTTATTGGACTTAAATTCTCCAGGTAACCAGAAACACGACTCCAAATGAATGCCAATGTTGCTACATAACTGCCACTCGTGACCAAGAAATCAACTAATGGTGCAATTTTATATAAGATTAGACCAAGAAATCAACTAATGGTGCAATTTTATATAAGATTAAAATATCATGAGTAAATAACAAACTATTAAGTTAAAGTTCAGGAAAATACATCCTTAGGTAGGCTATAATTAATAAAACCCAATCTTCAGACCACTGAAAGAGATGTGGAATCACCAAAACTGTTGAGCTTTTTGCAGAAATATATGGTCATGTAGGATCATGTTGAAATGTTTGTTGGTCCTTTTGAGTGGGACTGAATCCTTGCATGAATTTAATTTGTACTCAATATAGGTGATTTTATAGTTTGAATACAGACATGATTTGTTATTATTCATCCATTACTCATTGTCTTAAATAAGTCCACTTCCACTACTGTGCACTGTGTTTTTATTAACACAGTGGAGACAACCAACCTACCTATGAAAAACTATGACTACCTATGTCAGAGAAGACAGCTTTACCGGAGTAGTAAGCTAGAATTCATTTGTATTTTCTCCACAGCACCAAAACAAGTGTAATGTCATGAGCTGCTGTCCACACCTAATGCCAACCACTGTCCCTTGTTCTGCATATGCGTAATGGCTCAGGGCTGGCAGATAACATTTGCATGCCCTGCAGCCTAATCTGTTTGTGCACACTGTTTACATGACTTAAATGGAACTATGAACATCATATCATATTCAGTGTCACTTTGTTCAAGCTACTTTCAGTGAGACTGGTCAACTGATGAAAACACATCCGGATGAGTTGGATTTGTTTTACTTTTTTTTTTTGTATACTTTTATTAGACATTGACAGAAATGTTGGACACCATCCAGCTTTCCATTTCTCTGGGCTGAAAATGAAAAATGAAGACAGGAAAACTTAAACTTGCCCCAGAAGGACTTGAGCCTGGTTTCAGATTCTGTTTGGAGCTATTTTTGAGATGGTTTTGGTTCATGGTTAATGCCACTACACTTTGAAGATTCAGTGTGTGGGTACAAGAATAACAGGATGGAGATCCCAGACCCAGGACAAGAGCAGGAGGGTGACTCTGAACCCAACCAGAGGACACCAGAGGGAATAAACGCATTGACACAACAGGCCTTCATTGAGTTTCGCATACAGCAGCTTTACAACAGGCGTCTCCTTCTGATGAAGAGACAGAGCATCAAGAAGAAGGCGGAGAACACCAGTGACAAGACCACAGAGGAAAGTGAGTTGCTCCCTTAAAAATAAATGTCTATGTACTATGATTTTACATTTTCATTTGAATAATTCTTCATCAAAAGGAATTAAAACTTTTAAATTACTCATAAGTCACTGTTCTTTAAACATATTAAAACTTTTAAATTACTCATAAGTCACTGTTCTTTAAACATTTTTCATTAATTTTCTAAGAGGTTCTGTGTATAGAATTAAAAATTGACTAATTGATTAAGAAACTGACTTCTTGAGATAGACCTTTTTAAAATTCCCAGGTTGGGAATTAAGGAGCTACAAATACTGTATAGTATCGTTAGTTCAAGTGCCAAAATGATGCAATGATGGAGTGTGAAAATAAAAGCTGAATACTTTTTTTATTTGTATCTTTTATTAGTGAATGTTTAGCTCATGAAGAATTTTGGCCAGAAAGCTAACATTGACAAAATATGCAACTTTGTTAAAAAAAAAAAAAATGAAAGAAAGAAAGAAAGAAAGAAAGAAAGAAAGAAAGAAAGAAAGAAAGAAAGAAAGAAAGAAAGAACCATTGTGCAATTTGATGGCATGTAGTTATAGAATGAAACCTGCTCATTTTATCCCCTCCTTGAATGAAGGAAAAATGAAAAACGAGAAACGCCCTCTCTAGGACCAGTGATTAGTTTGTAGGTTCTGGGCTACATGGCAGTTCAACATCTAAAACTCTTATTCTAAAACTAAGGTAACAAAACATAATGATTTTTCTGGTGTTAAACTAATAGAAAATGGAATTTTGTATATTATGTGAAATTTTTGCCATGTTTTGTAAATAGAGAAAGCTGACACACTGGACCTTTAAAATGTAATTTTCTCTGCTTTTTATATTTTGTTAGTTCATCTTAATATTTGATTACTAAGTTAGCTACTTTAGTTTAAAAATGATTATTATTATTATTATCATTCAGTGTATAAAACAAAAAAAAAAAGATTTTACTCTGTCTTAAATGTTTTTTTAAATAAAAAATAAACCAAGGAGGAAAATGGAAATAAGTAGTACACAAGAACACAAATGGAAGACCAAAATAAAAGTAGTACAGCTTTATAGGGCTCTTTACATTGCATTTTATTTTGGTTTTTATTTATTCAGTTGTATTTTTGTTGTTTAATAACTTTTTACTAAATTTTACTCTCCCTGTGTGGTGTTGTCAGTAACCAGTGAGGAGGGCAACACTGAACTGTGTGAGCTGGAGGCCGTCCAGAAGGAGATAGAAGAGCTGCTGGTTAAAAAGGCAGAGCTGGAGGAACAGGGAAAGAGCTCCGAACTCAGTAATGACATCCAGTTGATTAACACTCTTATTCATGGCAACCTGATTCATTTAAACATACAGATGATGTTTAATGCATCTATATTGTCACCCTGCAAAACATGTTTAAACTGCACGTGTTTTAAATCAGGTCAACAGGATGTGCGTCCCACTTCTTATAAATCTGAGATACCCCGTGGGGGGATCTACCTGCTGCCGCCTCCCCAGCTTACAAAGGACATTACACTGGAGCAGAGAGAAGAAACTAGGCCTGAGGAAGAAACACCAACAGACACTGCCATTCCAGGTAACTAACACCACCTCACACACATGTACACACATATAACAGTGACACCCAACATCTGAGTGTCTAGGTCGGTAATTCTTTCTTTCTTTCTTTCTCTCTTGTGGAGAAGTTAACAGTCTGGGTCTGACGCCAGCTGTGACCCAGTGTCCATCTTGTCAAGAGGTCATCGTCACACAAACCCACCGCACAGTGGGTCAATCTATGTGGGTGCTTTGCTGCATGTCCGCGATGATGGGGTATGTCTTCTTAAACCTGACTGACTGCAGAAACGTTGAGTTAGGCATTTTGTCTGTATTCACATTATCTTAGCTTAGCATAAAGACTGGAAGTGCAGGGGGAAACAGCTGGTCTGATTGTCTGGAGGTTCAAAATCTACTTGCTGGCACCTCTAAAACTCATTAATTAACCCAATTACAATGATATCTTCTTTAATTTGATCCATACAAAAAAAACTAAGTGTACTGTGTGTTCTGAATTAGGTGCTGGTCCATCTTTTGGTCGGGTGCAGGAGATATAACTTCTTTATAGGTGATAAAATGCAATTTCTTTTACACCCTCCTCACATCCCCGATCTCTGCCTTTCTTCCTTTCACAGGTGTGTCGCAGGCTGCTGTTTAATCCCTTTCTTCATGGACAAACTGAAGGACGTCCGCCACCAGTGTCCCCAGTGCAAGGCACGCATACACACCCACCTGATATTTTGACATGGATACTATATTAAAAGCTGTGGTCTGATTCGGGCAGTACGACCCACAGCTTCTGGACTCGAGAGACCGTTTCCTGTGGTATTGGAGCTGGTTGGGACTCTAGTTTGAACTTTTAACTCTACCACTGATCTTTGAGTTTGCCTACCAGAATATCAGCACAACATAGACTCAGCTCACTTCAAACATGTCCACACTATATATGTGTTATATGCGTCAGCTATTAGGCGGGACCAGGCAAATAACCTCCCTGATCAAGATCAAAGCCCTTTTTACATGCACAGTTTAAAAAACAAATGGAAATGGAAATATACTTCTGAGCATATGCAAACACTGTTCTGTAACCTGACAACTGTAACAAAGCACTTTCACTATCCTGAACACAATTCAAATATACAAAAAGTCTATCAAAAGTCTAAACACACGTTCTCATCCAATATTTTTTCTTTATTTTTATTATTTTCTACATAGTAGATTAACACCAAAGACATCAAAACTATGAAAAAACACATGGAATTATGTGATAATCACAAAATTGTAAACAAAGCTAAATATGTTTTATAGTTTAGATTCTTCAACGTAGCCACCTTGCACCACCGTCTCGCTTTAATGACAGCTTTGCACATTCTTGACATTCTCTGGAAAGCTTTTCAGTTAACAGGGGTGCCTTGTCAAGAGTTAGTTCATTCTTAATGCATTTGAGAACATCAGCTGTTTTGTTCAGAGGTAGTGTTGGTATACAGTAAATGGCAAAAACTACTCAACTAAGTAAAGAGAATGAACAGTTCATTACTTTGGGACAAGAAGGACAATCAATCCAGGAAATATCAAGAACTTTGAATGTATCATCATGTGCATCTCAACATGAACTGTTGAGATGAGACTGTCTGAATCAGGCCTTCATGGTTGAATTGCTGTAAAGAAACTATGACTGAGGGAGACCAAGAAGAAGAAGGGAACTACTCGGGCTAAGAAACACAATGAATGGACATGTGGGAATCTGTACCTGATGTGTCAAATTTGAGATTTTTGGTTCCAACTGCCTTGTCTTCAGGAGGCAGGAAGGTAAAGAGTTGATATCTGCATGTGTGGTTCCCACCACGAAGTATAGATGGTGGATGTGTGATGGTGTTTTGCTGTGGACACTGATGGTGATTCATTAAAAATTCAAGGGCAGCATGGCTACCATAGCATTCTGCACCAAGAACCTGGTTTGCGCTTAGTGGGGCCATAATTTTTTTCCAACATGACAATGACCCAGAACACACCCCTAGGCTACACAAGATGGAGAGTGATGCATCACCTGGCCTCCACTGCAGTGAAGAAAAAGCAGCCAAGTGCTCAACTTACATGGAAACAACATCAAGACTATTGAAAACCATTCCAGGTGATCACCTCATAAAGACGTGAAAGATGGCTACTTACATACAATATTCTGGTTTGTTTAGACTTTTTGTTTACCACATAATTACATACAGTATATGTTTTAGAATAATAAAAACAAAATAAAACAAAAATTAAAAACCTTTGACTGGTACTGTAGTTATTGAGGCGAAAATGTTAAATAACTTTAAGAGGCGTTCACAGTACACCAAATTTTATTGACACATAAAGGCATACAGTACTTATATACATCTTTTTGAGTATTTACAAAATAGAGAACCCATGGATGTTACACATGTATAAAAATATGCATTACATCTATATAAATATGTACACAATGTGCAAAACATATGGCATACAAACAAGAGGCGTGGCATGTGTGATGGAGATGGACAGGAGACTCGGCTACAATGGAGGATGGAAATCAGCTGAGGTTGGAGAAACTCGTGCCTCATCTGTGCTTCCACTAATGTCCATAAATACATGCATTTTATCGAAACGTCTTGAATGTTCTGAAGTTCGGCTTCTCCACCGAAAAGAGTACAATGTTTACGTGATGATAAATGACGCAGTTGAATGAGGACATGCGGGAGAGCTGAAGTCAATGTGGGGAAGCCTGAGCCAACACCTGTTAACTCCAACTATGAAAGTAAAGAAGCCGACAGGAACGCTGAAGGAACCTTTGGAGGTTCTACAGACTGATGGTGCTTCAACAAACCTCCAACATGAGAGGGTTACCCTCATTCAACCACTCAGATATAAGTGCTTATGAACTTTTAAATTGTATTCCTCTGTAGTAAAAGCTCTTACATTAATAAAATCAAGGCAGGATCTGACATACAGTACAGTATATCAAGGGGAGAGCAGCCATTATTGCTTTTAGCTGTCTCGGTCTGGCCAATAAGCGACCACAATTGCCGAAGGTAAGTGGTGTCACATTGAGCGTAAAATCACATACATGTGTAGATTTGCTGCAGCCAAGAGGTTTGTCTATGTCCGATATGAAAAATAAAACGAAAAGAAAAACTCTGCAAACCAAAAATATACACACAAAATCTTCTTTTACAGATTTTACATAAGCATGAAAACAAGATTAAATGTTTTTGTCTTTTAATTTTCAACCCTAAAAAAAGTGATAAATACAAAAACAAAAAAAACGTGAGAAAACGAACAAAATGTGATAATATGTTCCACTGCCTTTTTGGCAACAAAATATCAAATATGATAGCCTTAAAGCTAACAGAATAAAACAAAAACACACACTATGAACTCCTCATCTCTTCTAGGATACACGTGAATCAACTAGCGATTCTTACTGTTCATCCCACCTAGGATTTAACACTCGCAGCAAAAGAAATAGAACCTGCAAGCAGGTATTGCAGGGTCCGGACACGCCGACACAACTGAACTAAACCAAAAGGTGCACCAACCAGAGGTGACCGAGAGAATGACCCACTGAATGGGACTCAAGCATGTTTGTAGAAACAACGTGAAACAACAACAAAAGCCCCAGAAGCAGGTCTGTGCAGTATATTTGGCGCAACTCTTTTAGGTGTTTTCAGATTTGGGCACATTCATGCGTTGGCCTGATCTGATGACAAGTGTGTAAGTGCAGCAGTGAGAGCGTCACACAGCGTTGATATAAAGGGCTCTTGGATCAGTTTTTTGCTCAGGTCACCACAGTATTGCTAATGTGAACAGCAAATCAGCATTACACAGAAGAAAACTGCAAAGACTTTTTTTTTTCTCCCTGCTAGAAATTAGCTGAAAAATGCTGCTGTGATTAAAAGAGAGGCAGCGCCCTCTAGTGCCCGTGGACGTAATGACAGGGAAAAAAAGTGGTTAAAATGTTGAATGTGATTTTACTGGACTTTTTTTTTTTTTTTTAAAAAGACATCTAAAAATAATGATTTCAAAGTTCCAGTAACTCAACATTTAGGTTTGAAAAGCAAACATTGAGTGGGATATGACATAATCTGTTATAAAGAGAAACAGACGGCTTTAAAAAGTAGCTGAGCCCTCTTTAACCAACGCCCCGCTGCGTTATCACACCTGAAAGGTGTCTGTGCGTGTTTGACTGAACTGAACGACACGGATAAAAAACAGTAAACAGTCATCAGAAGCCTTTTGAAGAGGAAAAGTCTAAAATATGTTGATGAATGATTTGATTTCATAG
Source organism: Larimichthys crocea (assembly GCF_000972845.2). Classification (NCBI taxonomy): domain Eukaryota; kingdom Metazoa; phylum Chordata; class Actinopteri; family Sciaenidae; genus Larimichthys; species Larimichthys crocea. The sequence continues at coordinate 11,430,634 of NC_040026.1, forward strand.
ATATTAGCGAATGTCTTCAGACAGCTTGTGAGCGACAGCTGAGGGGGGAAAAAAAAGAGCTCCCAAGAGCCCGGGATTAAACGCGAGAGTACAATCATGCACACAGAGACACGGGTGTAACATGCAAAAGACAGGAAGACAAAGTCCACACGTACACACACACACAAACATGCTTTCTTGCTTCTGTCACGCACCCATTCATTCAAAGTCAGGAAACTTTGTCCGCAGGCCTCGGCAGCTGACGCAACACAAGTTAGACTGCTTCAGCGGCCAAATATTACTTTAGAGTAATCCGATACCTCCACACGATGGTTGGTTGCTCCATAAAAGGGCTGTTTAAGCAGACTAACTTCTGAGCTACGGGTTAACTCGCATGTTTTCCCTCTTGACACACAAACAAAGTGCAGAGATACTGTAGGACAGCTAGATATAAAGCTCACCTTCTCCAAAGACATCTTTATTCCTTGATAAACTTGCAGCACACACACTGTTCACACCTATCACGTGTGTCTGCATGTGTCAGAAACTGATATTTGTTCCCTTTTCCACTGTTTCATGCCAGTTTACTATCAGAAGAAAAAAAAGAGCTGCCATCTTTGTGAATTAAGTCCCATTTTTTGATCTTTTCAAACTTACATTCAAAATCAGATACTTGGGCAACAACTGCAGTATCTCTGGAGAATTTTGGCCACATGATCTTTTTTTTTTATGCCGATCACAGCCATGTTGATCACTTCATATTAAATCGATTACCTCGGATATGCAGAGTTCACATTTCCTTGTTCTGAGGCGAATGAGGCGCGGCGTCTGATCTCCCTGCCTCTTTAGTGCATAGCTCTCACGTTGATGGAGGAGCTCGCTCCTCTCGTCGTCCGACTGAAGTTCGTCAAAGAGTCTTTTGTTCGTTTAGAGTCATTGGTTCATCAGCTTGACCGGAGGGGGGTCGTGATAGGTCAGAAGAAAAAACAAACAGTCACATCTGATAGAATAAATCAGATTAGTCAGCAAACATGTATGTGAAGAAGTGGACCAGTGTGATCGGAGGCTACGAATCCCTTTAAAACCCGGCTCGGTGACTGACTGAGCACGTCTGGCTTCCAGTCATAAAGGGAAAAAATGGTAGGACTGTCCATCACCTCAGACTGGCTTCTCCTCAACGCACTTAGACTGGTTTAGTCTAAGTCTCCCCAGGTGAAGGTGGTGAGGCTGTGCTGACATCATGACAAGCCTCGGTTGCATCTTTATAGAGAATCTAATCTAATTTTATCGGTCGTCTATTTGCTGTCAACTTTTACAACCTGGCATAGCTCGGTGCACTTCAGCGGAACAAAGGCCTTCACATCAGAAGTATTTATGAACTTTTTTATGTGTGGTTACTGTGCTTACACAGTAAAATCGACGCAGCGTTCACACTGAAAGACAACCGGCCAAACCTCCAGTAGAGATAATCGTGCGATGTCAGCTTTTCAGGCTCTTTTCAGGAGAGAAACTGGTATTAGTGTGGTTTAAAGACTATTTACAAACAGTCTGGTCTGAGCTACCAGTATTCATTTGGCTCTGTCTCCTTTTCTCTTTATGATTATTAAAATCACAGACACTAAAAACAAAAGTCTACCTAAATCCCTTTATCACTAATACTACGGGTGACCACGATCACCTTAGTGATGACGTTCCTCTGGCTGTTCAGCCTTTAAAGCTGTGCAAACTCCTGCTTGTAGTTCAACTTGAATCAGTGCACTGCCTGTACAGTGTCTCTTACTGTAGTATAGTGGGAATATTACAGATGGTATGGATGTATATGGCACACAAATGCCATGTTTTCAACTCTTTTTGCTTCCTTTTTTAAAAATGTTGAAACTCAACCTCTTTGTGGCTGTCACTTTTCGTCTCCTCTTCATCCATCCATCCATCCATCGCTCGCTCCTGGCTCAGCTGCTCTGCCAACTCTCCTGACTCGATCTTCTTCTTCTTCTTCTTCCTCTTCTTCTTTCATCCGTCCCTCAGTCAGTCCCAGTGCAGGTCCTGTGTATCCAGGAAGTCTGTTGGGATTCCCAGTGGTGTGAGAGCTCCGGCGGGACCTGGTGGCATGGTGAGATCCAGCCACTCCATATTGTCCAGGCCTGGGTCAGACAGGCCCATGTGAAGCGAGGAAGGAGGAGAGGAGGAATCACAGAAGGACAGGTCTGATGTGTCCATGGGCGAGTAGGGTTGCTGGTCCATCAGCTGGGCCTGCAGCTCCTCCATTAGGCCGCGTGTGCGTGGGTCTGATGCAGGAGGGGTATCGGCCAGTGTGCCCTCCAGAAAAGCCTCCAGCTGATTGTCCGTGGCCAACGAGGATAGGCTGGGCAGGCTGTGGCCGATGATCGGGCTCAAGGTGGGCGGAGGAGCCACCTGGACGTGTGGAGGCGGCCTGGAGAGAGCGGTGCTGACCGGCAGGGTGGTGATGTTTGCTGTGACTGGTACAGTCTTAGTCAGGGACACTGAAGGGTCATGCTGGATAAATGGAGTGATTTCTAGACGAGTAGAGGAGGTAAAAACATGAATTATTATGACGCTTCAACCAATGAGGGCTGCTCTGAAGACAGGCAGTGCTGTCTCACTAAACGCAGTGTTCTGGGTGTATTACTGTCCGTGTGTGCCTCCTTACCTCCACTCTCTATGAGGATGTCGAACAAGTCATCCATTTGCTGGCTGGTTGCCGTGGGAACCTAAAAGGACAGTCGACAAGAGTGAGAGATTTAAAGCTGCGTTCCTCCTAAAGCGAAACCATTCCTCAAGGCTGGAAAACTGAAAATAGACTCATGCGTTTTCATGCTTTTTTGTACTCTGACGGACACAGCAGCTGAGCCGAGCTGAGCAGCTGTGTGTGTGTGTGTGTTGGAGCTGGTGTGTATCTAACCTGGGAAACATTGTTGATGTGCATGTTGCGGCTTTGTTTGACGGCCTCTTCGTAGCGGGGAGGCTCTCTTGTCTTGGGAGGCTGAGTAACAAGGGAGGTAGGATGAAGGATGAAGGCAGGCTGGGGAGACGGAGATGGAGAACACACAGGCAGAGTTCAGCTTAGTAAAGCTCAGCTCAGTAAATATGTTTAAATAAAATAGTATAAAGTTGTGAAGTTGTCTAAAACCCCACCCATCCAGGTATAACTCAGCACCGATACCTTATTGAAGGATCCGTTGGAGATGTGGTGGTTGGGGGAAGCCCGTGGAGAGACTCTGTTCTCTGGAGAGCTTCTCAGGAAACACTGAGGATTCATCTCAGGTCTAGTCTGGTTCTCCAAACCAGTGGTGTTATTGCACATAGTCAGAGTCTGTAAAGACACAGGACAGAGTCTTGTACATCATGCAGCAACAGATTGACATCATCGTAACTACAAAACGACACGACAAGATATATAAAGACACGAAAAACTCCCTTTAAAACCCAAAAAACAGATGAGGCACATCTATGTCATCAATGTGGTGAACAGCGACAAACCCACATGTTTGAAAGGAGGAACTGAAAGCAAGACACACACGGACACTTTGTCGCTCTCACACAGAGTTGTAAGAACAGAGTTTCAAAAATGATATTCAATTATGTGAATTATGTTGGATTATCAATTTCTGTGAAAATGAGAAGTCAAATCTGAAAGTGACACGACGATGACTAACACACAAGCAGTCGACGGTTAACTTGACAGATGACATTACAAAATAATAGTAGTGGTTGTGGTAAAAGACAGCAGTGTCTCATGTTTACTTCTTTTTTGACAATCTCTGGTTCCAGTTTCTTAAATGTTAGTGTGTATCTCTGTTTTATGTCATCATTAAATACTCGCTGGATAAAATGACCAATTCAAAGATGTCACTTGTGACATTTTTCCACAGTATGTGATCCAAACAATGACTCACTAAGTAAATCCAAAATCGTTGGCATGACTCACCTGTAGTAACTGGTTATTGTTGGCTAACTGTTGGCTGGGTGTCGTCTCCATCTTAGTGGTTTGCAGCTGAGGAACTGAGGCCTGGACCAGGCCTGTATTTGAGACGGTGGCCTGAAGAACAGGCTGAGATAAGCACAAAAAGTGTAAGAACATGTCCAGTGTTTGAATGTCATCATTAAAACAGTTTGTTTAAATCTCACCTGCAGGCTGACAGTGGTGCTTGGCAGCTGAATTGCAGTAGCGTTGTTGGGGAGTGAGACTGGGAGGAGGATCTGAGTTCTAGCCTGGCCAGTCGTGGTTAATAAGGTCTGAGGCTGACCCAGCACCTGGGACACCCCGCCTGTGTGGCTGATGAAGAACTGCTGCAGGCTGGGCGCTGCGGGTTGGGGCTGGGGCTGGGTCTGGAGTTTGGGACTTCTCTGTGACTGGGGGAGTAGCTGTGGGCTGGTGGTTACTTGGGGCTGGATCTGGGTGATGAGCTGAGTCTGGGTCTGGAGCTGGAGAGGCTTGCCAGAGGAAACAGTCACATCCTCCAACTTGACCACTGTGGGCAGTGGGGAGAGTGTCTGTGAGCCCAGGATAGAGTTAGGGATTGTAGCGGTAGAGGATGAACAGTTTGACAGGACTGTACCCTCCATTTTTACAACATTCGAGTTCAGGACAGTAGAAACAGGGTTTATGGCAGGCACAGAGGTCAGTTTGGGAGATACAGAGGCAGAGTCGGCGGTGCCGGCCCTTTTCTCCACCTCCAACTGCATCTTCAGTGCCTCCACGAGCCTCTGCTCCTGCTCAAGCTTCCTCATCAGCTCTTCTATCTGCCGCTCCTTCTCATGGAGCCTCCTGTCCTTTTCCTCCGGGACATGGAAAGATGGGAGAGGTGAGGGCTGCTGACCTGCCCAGCCAGAACTCACAGTTTGTGCTTCAGAAGGACCCTCAGACATGCCTACGTCCTGCTGGTGGGCGGAGGGATCAGTGGGATTGGGTGAGACAGGCGGTGTGGGGTTCATGCTCTCTGAAGCCACCTGCTGGACTGGAACAACTATAGCCGGGGTGGTAGTGGTGCTGGTGACCTCCATGGGGATGGAGGAGAGGGTGGTGGTAGCAGGGGAAGAAACAGTGGTGGGGGCAGAGGTGCTGGGATTGTCCTGGAAAGGCTTCAGCCTTTCTATGAGATCAGTCTTTGTTCCTGACACAGGGAGGCCACGCAGCTTTAGCTCCAGTTTCAGCTCTGCCACCTAGACAAATAGAAACATGATCAGTTCTGAGGAGTGCCGCTGATTTGTCGAGAGTAGGGTGATCTGTTAAACCCCAGCACAAAGACTGGAAGAGAAAGGAAACAGCTAGCCTGAAATACATTTGCCCTTTCACTGCAACTATTGACTGGGCCAGTGACTTCCTGTGAGTGCAATTAGTTGTGCAACCACCGCCTAGTAAGACGTGATAAGAAGTCCCAGATTTCAGCAAAGAAATAGCCTTACACATGACCACAAAGAAAACCATAATTTGGTGTTTTTACACTTTGGTTTTTGTACAGATCTAACAAGAAAATACTGCAGAAGGTGACGTCCAAGTGCCGTTTACTCTGCCCTCAGTCTTTATGCTAAACTAAGACAACCGGCTACAGCTTCAGATTTACCACACAGACGCAAGAACTGTGTGGATTTTCTCATCTAACTCTTCATCCGACATTTTAAACATCGGTCACATCTCACAAAACATGATGTTCTTGGTTGCTCTGCATTGTCTACTTTAAGAAAAAGCTGATTTGAAAAAAATGTATTATTGCTTTATGAAACATGTAAGATTTCTGAACACTCTAGTTACTGGCTTTGTGATATCCTGATGCACTTTAGAAGTTTTAACAGCTGAGTCATTTCTCCCTTTAGTCCACCATCATAACTTTGATTGGTATGAAGGATGAAGGGTGTGCTGGTACACATTGGTTTTAAAATACCTTCATCTCCTCCAGGTTGGCAGGCAGGACTCCTGGCTTGCGGTTTGAAAGCAAGTTGTTGGGGCGAGCCGAGGCCGCAGCCACTGGGGGAGGCTGAGGCGCAGTGGGCAAAGACACCACGATGGAGGTTGGCAGGCTGCTGGCACTGCTGCTCTGACCCTCGGCCACAGGTCTGCAGAGACAAACAAAGAGAGACACACACATAAAAAAAAATGAGATCATTGTTATTCCAGGAAATCATTTAAACTACTTCCATATCACATAAATAAGAAACAGAAAAAGAGGAAGAGGCGGTTGGAGAAGGAGGGAACGTGGACAAAGGAGTATTATTGGAGGGATCATTGAATAGTGTGAGAAAAGAGAAAGACAGGAAAGAGAGAGAGGAAATCTGTTCCCAATATGAACAGACCATCCATCCTGTGTCCTGCGCCTCACTAACGAAGCCAGTCAACCAAACCACAGTGAACGAGCACAGTTCAAAGGGAGTTTGGCCGTGCTGCTGAGGTGAGGACATCTCATGAAAAACAGCAGCTGGTGAAACAACATCCTGTTAGTTACTAATATGATTAGGAACGGAGTTGTTATTGGAAACGAGCTAATGGCACTCTGGGTTGTTGAAAACAACAATATTTGGCTTGCTTTCAGGTGTTTTCAGATAAAGAGTTATGGATCCGAGCCAAACCACTCGAGTGGAAAAAATACTTTTACAAGACAAATAAATCAGAAATACATAAAACATTATCTCACAGGTAGAAAAAAAAACACAATTAATTTTTCTTTTCTAATTGTTTTATGCGTACTTGAGTGGTGCTGGTAAAATAGTCTGGTAGTTGTAGTGCTGTTGCTGCTGGCTGAGGATCTGCAGCTGGAGGAACAGCTGCTGTTGCTGTAGTAGTCGGGCGTAAGAGGAGTCCATGGGTGCTTCGCTGGCCTCCTGCTTCTGGTCTGGGGGAACGTACTGGTGGTACTTGAGCTTTTTCACCCTGGGCTTAGGCTCTTTGCCCTTCTTGCTGCGGCTCTTCTCCGAAGGTGTCTTCTGCTGGCTTTGCTGTCCAAAGAGAATATTCGGTTTTGTCCAGCAGCATTTACATATAAACAGAAGGAGGTGATGTTATAATTGGAAAATTAATTCTTACTTTCACCAGTGTTGGGCCTGGTTTTGAAGGAGCAGCTGTGGTGACTGGCTGCGCGGGAGTAACAGCTGGGCGGCTCGCAGGCGGCTCACTGGTGGAGATCACTTTCACAAAGTCTGTTGTTGCTTGTGTAGCAACTGGGAAGGGCTGAAGAAGAAAACAAAAAGACATTCATATCTGCAAGGCAAACACTGTAAAATCCAATATCATTAAGAAGTTACAAAAATCTGCGGCTACTCGAGAACAAAGCATACAAAAACACCAGTATCAGTAGCTCGGGAGCTGACCTGCAGGATGGTGTTAAGTAGCGGGGATGGTGCTGGCGCTGGAGAGGGCGTCTCTGGCACTTTGCTCTCTGCTGGAGAGGGGACAGAAGACTGAGACTCCTGGCTTGCTGGCTGCTCTGGGGACAGGGCATCGCAGCTGTCTTCATCCAACACCTTAGGATAGTTCACCTGGCCCACTGAGACACAAAAAGGAAATCCAGTTCAAACAAAGACTGCCCCTTGATATTGTCCATTAAGACTTTAGTCACTTAATCATCATCATCATCATCATCATCATCATCATCACCAATGATGGCCTGTTTAAGGGTGGAATCAACCGGCAGGATGTTCTTCTCCACCAGCTCCATGGGGCCGGGTCTCTGGGCGATCTTCTCATTCAGGTTGTCAGCCAGACGGGCCCGCTTTAGTCTCATCTGGGTGGCCTGTAGAGACGGTTCTGCTCCGGTCTCTGAGGAACAGAAAAGAATTAGTACACTGAATTATGTCCATATGTGGATTTGGGAAAGAATTTGTTCATCATGTGTGAGGTCATTTTTAATTTTCTGATGTTTCAGATGTCAAGTAAACATTTGCTTATTGCATAGGAAGGAATGGGAGGCCGTTCTTATTCCAATGTTTTACTTTAAAAAGTCCACAAGGAATACTAGATGATACAATGAGTGTACGTAGCGAGATCTATAGTGGTACCTTGCAGGATGTGCATCCTGACCAGCTCTGCTCTCTCTGGGCGACTGCGGATCTTGTGCTTGAGGAAATTCTCAGTCTAAAAAGGGGAAAGATGGACACAGAGCAGTCAGTAAATCATCTGAATTTTCATGGCCTGTTCTTTTCTGCTGCATTAAGCAACATATCAACCCAGGAGTGCTTCTCAAGTCCACATTTACAACTCACCCTGGCTCTCTCCAAGCTGCGAATCTGCCCGTGGAAAGCCGCTGGGCTCTTCAGAGCTGCAACACAGAACATTTCCGTTTGTTTATAGATGACGTGGATGAAAAAAAACAAAACAAAACAAAAAAAACAGAGCAAACATGTTTATCATTTCAGCTATCGGGTCAGAGTTTGTTATCATATTCCCGCCCACACCACATTAGCTTTTTGTTGAGTGACGGACAACTGGCATACATGCTGATACTCACGTGGCATGATGCCCTGCTCAACCAGCTGCTCCCGGGTTCGCCTTTGCTGAAGCCTCAGCTGCAGGACTGAAGACAAAATGAAAAAAAAAATAAAAAATGCAGAACAGAGGCATTTCTGATTAGATAAAGTTAAGAAAAAAGGAAGAACGGGAGATGAAAAAACAAGAGGGAAAGCACAAAGAGGAATAAAAGATGAGATAATATATAAAAATAAAAACAGGGATGAAAATGAGATCAGACTATGACCTGACAGATCACTCATATCCTGCTCTCAAAATGAAGTGTCATTGGGTTGGCAACATACGAGTCATTTTTTAATGCCCTCAGGATTCAGGTTCTGAGCTACCTTACCTGTTGATAACATTGTTATAAAGACTAGCACACAGTAGTGCGAGGTAGTGTAGGAAAACTCTACCAGCTGTGCTTAGGTCGGCATTAAAAGCCTGCAGAGGAGACTTCAGCTTGAAACAGTCGGCCCTACTTTGTGAATTTTTTGTGACTTCACTCCTGAGAGCTACCGAGTACAACTTCAGACACTGATCAAGGATGGGGCGGTGCTTCATTCTGTTTCCCAACTAAGCCTGACTTTATCAAAGTATGACAATTCCCATGCCCAAGTGTTTTCACGGTTGAATGCTGCTGCCCAAAATCACGAAACGTCCACGAACAAAATACTAGATATATCCTTTATTTGCATTAGTTAAAATGGTGCGTATTGAAGTGATTATTATTCCGTTAAAAAACGTTTCATAAACCGTCAACACTACTAGTCCAACTCCAAGACAAGCTGTCAACAGCATTAGCTGACAATAACAAGGAAGAGGAGTGCTCACCTGCTTTGAACCCAGTGCTGCAGTCACGGAGTGTCTCTACCTCCATACAGGCCATAGTTCTTTTGTTTTTTTTTACACCGAGATTCCTTTCATGTCGAGCAGTCCAAAACACAACTGATGGATTAGGTCATCTGATCCCGAGCTGACAGCCTTTCTATTAACACCCCAAAATGTAGCAGATAGATATCCTGTCAGCTGCAGTGTAACATGATCAACTGAAGGATAAGAATCCAGTGTTGCAACGCTTCTAAAAATTACAGACACAGCATTAGTCCCGTCCTCTATTCCTCTCCCCCCTCCCTTACTCCTTTTTTTTTATTGCAGGGCCACAACCCCCTTCTCACCCTCTTCTCTTCACTTCCCTCTCTCACTCTGTTAGTTTGAGATGGGTACGCTATCTGGCTGTGGGCGATCCCAACATGGCTTGATGTGGAGGACTAAGATGGTTTCTGAAGGATAGTCAAAAGAGTGAGTCAGCTCCGAAGAAGAACAAAGGACATAACGACTAGCTCTCTAAGCTGAAATGAAGAGCATGTGGAAACAACACAAGAGTCACAAGGAAGTGTCACATTAGCTAGGGAGATTTATTCTCATGACTTAAATACTGACCACGAGTATGGACACTTCTCCATTTACAAGAAGGGTCACTTACAGTGAAATACAAGCTCTCTTGCTCCAACAGGAAACAGCTGGCCTGACTAACTTCACAGCTTTTGTCTCTCTTATCTCTTTGTTGTTCATTCATTATCGTCACAGATGAACACAAAACAAGGTCAACTCTTTCTCCAATTGTAAAATTACAGATTGCATCACCCTGGTGTAAAGCTGTCACACAAACATTCATACCTTTTACCTATTTCTATTACTGACACAGCAGCTTCAAATCCAACTACAGCTGTGGTGAAACATTTACAGAAATGTATGAATAATTTGGACTCCAACTGTACGGACAATGAATAAACTGCTGCAAACTATAGCTGCTGTTAGCTAATGTTAGCTCAGTTAGTTAGTTAGGCTGCCCAGACTGTAAGCTCAGAGCCCTGGGGGAATTTTTGTGCCGTACCACAGGCATTTTGAACCACAGGAAAGAGGAGGTTTTCAGGCTCAAGGAACGGGGGAATGCTGATGGTGAGCAGAGGCGGTGTTGTGCCAGAACCGGAGCTGGGCAAGCAGGCAATGTAACAGGGCTCTGCAGCTGCTAAGGCGATAACGACAGAGGCGAAAAGACTGAAGGGGGCGTTGATGAAGGATGCTAAGAAGAGAAAAAGTGAGTGACCGAGCAGAGACGAAAGAATCTAGAGCTGACCTTTTGGTGTTTTCTCTTTGGCGTGGCTGCACTAAATCTCAAAAATTCCAGTTTCTAAGACATGTTGCTTTAAAGTGATAAGGACTATGCATAAACTTCCAGTCAGGGATATTGTCCTGCATTCCTCCGGGAAATGCTGCTCAGCCTCACAAACACATGCTGACCTGTGACCTAAGCAATCTGGGGAAAGAGGTGGATAACATGACTAGGCCTTTTATGCAAACAGAGACAGGCGCACACACATTGCATGGACGCGTCTTAATTTATTTAACCAGTACAAAAAACAACGTGTAAAAATATCACCGTGAGGTTACCAGGCAACCAAACTCCAGAAAGTCACTGGATTCAGCCAAGAAATAGTTCCACACATAACCCCCTTCTGTTAACCTTCAACTTGTTTTTTTTACACTTTGGTTTTTGTATAAATGAAACAAACAGCTTTTAACATGTTAATTAGTGATCATATGCAGATTTTGACAGAGCCAGGTGAGGTTTTTATCCCATCCAGTCTTTATGCTAAGCTGAATGTTATATAGCTCTAGCTTTATATTTAACAGACATTATTATTAATCTTCTCTCCCACGCAGTAAGAAAGACACTAGATATACAAAAATACCCTTCATTCCCTCCATTTTGTGTCGTCTTAATCTTCAACTATATGTAACAAAAAGAAATAATCTGACAATATGACAATAGCACTAATGCATAGGCAACCAGAGGCCTCACACTAGGTCAGTCTGTGATGTGTGTGTCGAATGAAGACAGAGAAACGCTGGTGTTAAATACATAGTTAAACCTGCATGTGTGCAGTGTGTGTGTGCACCCATCCACGACTCTGGCCTAGTCTGTAGTCTGACAAAAGTAATTCAAATACAAAAAAACTGCGATGGACTTCCTGTCCAACAGAGAAAACACTTACTCAACAAACTAATTCTTTAAAGAGTCAGACTCTACAGAGCTATTCACAGACAGACAGACACTATTTATAAAACTTCTGAAAATTCTGTGGACGTGGGTTTGCCTCCTACTTCGAAATCCTATTTTAGTCTAGAAGTTTTGTGTGACATACATAGTAAACTTGTGATAATCTTTTTGTTTTCGAACTGTGCACTTTTTTACCCTCTTGGCAGACTTTTGCTGTTATCAATAACCTTATTGATTTCACATCACAGGCTACCCTCTTGCTGGCCTGACTCTCATTCTTTGTCACAACAAACTCGCTGCCCTCGGTCTTGACGTGCCACTCTGCTGACAGAGCACTACTCCAGTTCTCCTACTCTCTCTCCTTCCAGACTCCCTGAGCTGCAACCTCCTCTCCAGCATAACTGAGGTGGTCTCAGACACTCTCAGACCTGTCATGATGGTAGACAGATTAACACCTGCGTGTTAAAACCAATATGAAAGAGGGGACTCTGTGGTTAGCAAAGTGTTGGGGATGGCACAGAGGGTGGAAAGTATGAGGTGTGTGTTCTCGCTGGATAGGAAATGACAAAAGCCTAGATGATGAGTGGGTGTTACTACTGTTGACATTCCACAAGATTTTTTTCCACTGTTAAGACATTTTACTGCTCTCTCCTGCAGACAGCAGCAGCCACCGTGCATGACGACGCAAGCTATTTATCCAAAACACGTTCAATCCAGTCTGGAACAGCTCCGGCGTTTGTTGACTGTATCTGACAAATTAGATTTTTCTAAGCACCGTGATCAATATTGCAGTGATTGCACCGAACCGATCTCCCTGCACTATCTAAGCCATGATTAGGAGCTGGCAGAAGGAGCAGCGAATCTAACTCGCTCCTAAAGCCTGGTAATCACGTACCCATCCATCAGTGTCTGAGTCAGTCCCATGTGGCTGCCAAAATAACACCAACATCATGAGGGTGATGAGAAGCTAACAAGCAGGCAGACGAGCAGGACGAAGATAATTTCCTTGTGCACTGCACAAAAGATGGAAGTTTCGAGGGCTGAGGATTCACTTTTCTTGCCCAGTTTGAACTTATTTATTCAGGGACTACGTGCCTGTGTGCAAGCGTACAGGGATTAATGAACAGTCCATCTATGTTTGAAGGGTATTTAAGGCTAAACGGGGCAGCCATTAAACCAGAGCCAACATAAGAAGCTAAAAATAGGATCAGACTGATTAACAACTATTTTCATTACAGATGAATCAAGTTTTTTTGATGAAAACAGTCTGAAGCGATGTCTTAAAACTGTCTGTAAATGACCCAAACAATGTAACAAAGTGGAATGCATTTATTTTTTTAGGTTTTATTATCCTCTTCGGCACTGTGCTTTTTTGTGTGTGGCTGATCTTATGTCAATCACCCTGCTGAGTGGCACTTTAGTTTTCTGCAGTAGTAAGAGGTGAAAATCACTCTTTTCATCATGATGGCCTGTGTAATGTATCGTCTGTCCCAGCCTGCCATTACAGGCCTGTACAGCTGCATGTCCTCACCATTTTTGCGTTCGTTGAGCGGAGGCAGACTCTGTGTTGGCTGCAGCGACAGCTCCTCCATGTCATGGGTTACCGCCTCGCTCTGGGGACTGGGCAACAGCAGACTCATCATCCCGCAGTCCCCCTCAGCTCCTAGCTGCCCCAGAGAGGCCTGGGTCTCCATCCTGCCTCGGGAGGCGATTGGGGAGGGTCCCAGGCAAGAAACAGGGGTACGGGGTCAGCGTCCGTTTGGTTAAGCCTTGCTGCTACCTGTGTGGACACAAAGAAGAAAGAACGAGGGGGTTAGAGGGAAATGTAGTTCCTCCACAGGAGGAATACATCACTCAAGGATATTTTGTGGTCTCCTTATGAACATCGGTACTTCAGAATAATAATCATCATCCTGTTGGTATGACTACTTCACCCAACTGGTGAAAAGTTAAGGGTGGCATTTCATTCCAGCCATCTGGAAGAGCTCAGTCGCAGCCCAAATTATTCATTAAACGAGCCTGGTTGACTATTATACTGAATAATCGCTTAAAACCGCTGCTCATGCAACGCCAGTTCCCAGTTGAATGTTCTCTCTGTTCAGACGGGCTTCATGATCTGGAATATGACGTCGCTGTGGCGGTTTCAAACAGAGGGAACGGAAACATTTCTGGGAGCAAAACAAACAGTTTAGTATCCATGACTTCCCAACAGTCTCCTAACCAACAGATGACAGACTGCTCAGTTTTAACGTGTATGCTATTTATCGCTCTCCAGCAGCACCCACACGTATCCATTCCAGGACCTAAGCATGCTTTACTAACCATCCTGATGTGTTGCTTTTGGCTGAGAACCACTGTGTTCCTATGGTTGCTTTTACGTCTCCCAGTAGGCCCTTAAAGTGCCAAAGGCATTCTGACGGCCCTGGGAGACTACGGAGGATAACATGTCTGAATTTTGTCCAATCTGGTGGCTAAAATGCTGATGTAATGTATCCAAACACAACAAATCTTAAACCTCATGTTTCATCATCTCTTGTTCTGCTGGTATCATAATCTATAAAACATGTCCTGGCCCTCAGTGCAAGTGAAATATATTTTCTCAAACACATACACTGAATCTCTGCTGTTAGTCATACATTTCATGCTTCACAGATCACGGAGTTTAAAACAAAGTAGCTTGAAAGATCCTTCCTGCTGCAAGTAGAGAGTGATACGCTAAATATTGTCTTCCTCAACGACAAATTTAGAACATCACACATAATAGGAAGTGAGGAGATTAACTGAGTGAAACCTTAAACTCCATGGAGAGTAAGAATAAATTTGTGTTCTGAGTTTGTCAGACCAAAGAAGAAAGTGTCATTAACCACCCAGCCAAATTTGAATGATTAAAAATATCAACAAGTTTATTATTAATCTCTATCTTTCTGCTAAGAGTGCAGGGGTATGCTCAGGATGGCCATCCCCTTTAGGACCGCCCAAAAAAATCCTGGACTGAAAACTGGTGAAAACGGTTTTATTCTTCAAGTCCACATTTCAGTAACGTATCGTTCAAAGTCTTTTCACACGTTTTCAACAACTATGTTACAACGTATTTAATGTATTTTGAAAGAAAACAATGATAAATTGTAAATTAATTCTAAATATTTTTGGAAACTAAAAATAAATACCCCTAGCCATACATGAATGTCCATGTCATGTATAAAGGCTACGTAGGTTTCTCCTGGGCTATGTTTACATACATAAATAGAAATTGTGCCGGTGCTGTTTGCCGATGTGGATTTTGCCTCCTGAATAATTTGACTACAAACTATTTGGGGGTTATTTTAGTCAGTTTTAGATCTGATGCTTCGGTCTTCAAGACTTTCTGCTGTAAATGTACATTGTAGTAAGTGTTACTTCATGTATCTGTGACATTTTGGGAGTGTGCATTCAGGCCCCCAATCAGATATCAAGTAAGACCATAGGAGTCAATCAGAGTTCACTTGGCATTTACCGGCAGTCCAAATTGGTGTATGTTGAATTTGGCGACCACTGCAAAATTACCCCACTCTCTAAAACTTGGCTTCTGACTCGCAGCCACTTTCTGGCCCCTTTAATGATGACAGAGTGCTACAGACAGGGTCTTGATGTTCAACGGTTTAACCTCGGTGGTTTTCTGTAACAGAAGTGCAGTAACAGATCTTCATAGCATCTATTCTATAGTGATTAACCAGACTGTGCACTGTAGCATTTAAGTACTTCCTATAGATTACAAACTGACTCCTGTTCTGTGAGGCCTTTGACTTTGAATTGTCTGAGCTGAGTCACAGCTGTAACAAAACTGACTTATAATGATATTCGTCTATCTAAGGTTATCTTTCAGTGGGAGCAGGGTGTTCTTTGGCTTAAAAAGAAAATAAATAAATAAATAAAAGAGTTGAGAGATAAGAGCACTTAATACCCAGTTAAGTATCTGGCAGAACTAATATCCTTAAATCAAAGATGGAGCTTTATGTGGTCCACATTGTGATAGGGTTTTAAATAAGAGAGAAAGTCGTTCACTTTAGTGTTTAATTTGATGGGATAAACTAGGAATTTATAATTCATGGAAAGGAAGTTTCACCAGATTAGTTCTACCCTGATGGATCGTAAAAAAGTACTCAAATGTGAGTGAATGAGAATGAAATGTGCATCACAACCTCCTGAACCAGGTCGAGATTGTTGCTGCGCTTGCTTGCACACATGTAAAACAGCTACTCCAACATCACAAAGGCAAACCGAACGCTTGGTTGGAAATTATATAACAATTATTGATAAGCTGATTAAACTCTCTCCATTGAGTAGTTCATACCTACAAGTAGCAGAGGACAGCACATGAAAGAAGAAAGAGATACAGTGCATACGGAAAGTATTCATAGTGCTTCACTTTTCCACATTTCGTTATGTTACAGCCTCATTCCAAAATGGATTCATTTTTTTTCCTCAAAAATTCTACGCACAATACTCCATAATGACAACACGAAAAAAGTTTTATTTTTAATTGTTTGCTAATTTATTAGAACTAAAGAACGAAAATATAATATGTACATAAGTATTCACAGTCTTTGCTCAATACTTTGTTGCGACACCTTTGGCAGCAATTACAGCCTTTTGGAATATGAAGCCACAAGCTTGCACACCCATCTTTGGCCAGTTTCGCCCATTCCTCTTTACAGAACCTCTCGAGCTCCATCAGGTTGGATGGGGAACGTCGGTGCACAGCCATTTTCAGATCTAGAGATGTTCAATGGGATTCAAATTTGGGCTCTGGCTGGGCCACTCTAGGACATTCACAGAGTTGTCCTGAAGCCACTCCTTCGATATCTTGGCTGTGTGCTCAGGGTCGTTGTCCTGTTGAATGATGAACTGTCGACCCAGTCTGAGGTCAAGAGTGCTCTGGGGCAGGTTTTCTTCCAGGATGTCTCTGTACATTGCTGCATTCATCTTTCCCTCAATCCTGACTCGTCTCCCAGTTCCTGCCACTAAAAAAGATCCCCACAGCATGATGGCACCACCAACATGCTTCACTGTGGGATGGTGTTGGCCAGGTGATGAGTGGTGCCTGGTTTCCTCCAATCGATCTTTGTCTCATCAGACCAAAGAATTTTGTTTCTCATGGTCTAAGAGTCTTTCAGGTGCTTTTTGCAAACTCCAGGCGGGCTGCCATGTGCCTTTTACTAAGGAGCGGCTGCCGTCTGGCCACTCTACCATACAGGCCTGATTGGTGGAGTGCTGCAGGGATGGTCATCGTTCTGGAAGGTTCTCCTCTCTCCACAGAGGAACCTCAGAGCTCTGTCAGAGCGACCATCAGGTTATTGGTCACCTCCCTAACTGAAGCCCTTCTCCCCTGATCACTCAGTTTAGAGGGACGGCCAGCTCTAGGAAGAGTCCCGGTGGTTCCAAACTTCTTCCATTTATGGATGATGGAGGCCACTGTGCTCATTGAGACGTTTAAAGAAGAAGAAATTTTTCTGTACCCTTCCCCAGATTTGTACCTCGAGACAATCCTGTCTCGGAGGTCTACAGATAATTTCTTCGACTTAATGCTTGTTTTGTGGTCTGACATGAACTGTTAACTGTGTGACATACATAGACAGGTGTGTGCCTTTCCAAATCAACTGAACTTTATCACAGGTGGACTCCAAATAATTGTGAAATCCAATGTGAATACTTTCCGTATGCACTATATACGGGGTATTTGTTAAGACTCTAAGCCATGGAGTCAAATCTGGGAGGAGACAGAAAGGACCAATCGTGGATATCACAAATGAATTAATCTATCAAAATTTAACAGCAACCCAGAAGACTGAAACAGCATATTCAGCCCTGTAATGTATTTTAGATTTGGAATTGTGTTTCTAAGCTCAGTTTCTGAAATGCTTTCTGTCTCCACCGGTCATGTTGGCTGCTGCTGATCCCTCCTTCCTGTGTTAATCCCAAAAAAACCTTCTGTCAAGAGTAACTCCAAATACATTTTTGAAAGATAAAAACTAAAAGAAAAAAAGACAATATTATAGACAAAATTCAAAAACAACAAAAACAATGATATTTTATTACATTGCAGCAAAAAATTGTTTAAATAGATATGATACAAGAAACTTAACACTCTCACATACAAACACAAATCCATAAATATATAGTAATAAAATAAAAACACAGTGCCAAACCAAACACTCAGGCTGCATCAGTCGGTGTGTTTGAAGATAAGCAGAGACTAAAAAGTGCCACTTAAAGATGC
Organism: Larimichthys crocea; assembly: GCF_000972845.2. Lineage (NCBI taxonomy): Eukaryota > Metazoa > Chordata > Actinopteri > Sciaenidae > Larimichthys > Larimichthys crocea. The sequence continues at coordinate 11,448,388 of NC_040026.1, forward strand.
CTGAATGAAACTAGGCACCACTCGAAGCTGCATCAAGGCCTGGAAATTAATGTTCACAGGTTGCTAGGAAAACCTGCAGCGGTCTCTATGACAATGGAAGCGGATCCTGCGCCCAGAGACAATAGAAGCGGGTCAGTGCTGATGACTGAAGAGCTGTAATGTAGCATCACACTGCACTCTGAGGGAGAGACTCTCAGAATAAGAATCAATCGGCTGCACACACACACGCTCACGCACACAAGCTTTCAGGACTCTTCAGGGGGACGTGTGCTTAATACACAAGCTAGATAACTTGATCAGGGTTGGATGGATGTATCAATTTACTGACACTCTGGGCAGATAATGGTCTTGTACTACACATCTCACATTTGCAAGTGATATGTTTGTGTAGGTTTCTCCCTGACCACAGTATCATTAAAAAAACAATGCATTTTAGCATGTTTTGGTCACTTATTCTTGTAGATGTCTTGGTTTAGTGTAGAAATTTTTGGCTATGAGTATTCCCCCCAGTATTACACATCTTAGGGGGGGTCAGTGCTGACTCATTGCAGGTTTGTGGTGAGGTAGTTGAAAATATAACCATGTACCTGCATAAAAAAGCCCAAATCCAATGAAAAATAAGAGAGCGGAGAAAGCAGACGATTCCAGCAGTCGAAGCACTAACATGCTGTGTGCGTTTATGTGCTGAGTGGTGGGGGCAAAAAGAAAGGGACAAACGAGCGAGTGAGAAAGGGGGGGCTACAGAAAAAAGAGAGAGAGAGAGAAGAAGAAGAAGAAGGAGCAAATGACTGTCATGGCTGACGGGGCATTGTGGGATAAACATCGGAGCTGCCCCGGTGGAATCAAAGAGCAGATCCAGATGGCGGACGCTGCATGTTGCTCTACCCCGGACTGTTCTGTTAACATCACGGGGCAACAAGTACCATCAAAGCTGTAATGCACGCAAGTAAACACACCACTAGAGTCAAATGTGGGATCAACAGTAGAGTGCGAGGGAGAGAGACTGCTTAAGCTCAGTTGTAACACAGTATTAGTTTTCCACACACTGGTTTCAACAATGAATGACCGGTCATGGCTATGAAAAGGTCTGGGTTGTCCATGGATAAGTCACATGACCAGTCAGAGCAGCACTGTATTATTCTGCTACCAGGCAGCTCAGACTTATTCCACCACAGGGTGTGTTTGGTATTTAAAGAACCTGGCACAGGTGATGTGCAGAGCCACTGTAGCGTCCCATTATGTCAATCATCAACGCTATAGAGTGCAACTACGGAGATATTAACAAACGCACCCGTGCTTAACGTGTGAATCTAGTGTGACCAACATGTCAATTAAACAAGTGAATGGAGAAACTCTTCACACTTTCATAGCAGCCATAAAACCCGTACTTACATGGCCCGAAACACTAGATCTGTATTGTGTTTAAATGTAGGCAGGGTTGTTAGCGGATGCTAATAATACTTAGGTCAACCACGTAAGTAGCGTGGCACAACATCAAACGTGATTCAGGAAACAAAGAAACACAAGAGCACAATGGAGGATGTTGAATGTTTCGTGTTCTTTCTTCTTGGCATGTCGCTGTTTATTACGAGAGGCGCACAAGCTTTGTTTGAGAGGAGGCTGCAGGCAGCGAGGAAGAATACTGACAAAAAAACAAGAACCTTTAGAAAGCTCGGATGAGGGGAACACCTCCGACCTCCTGTGGGCAAGGTAAAGAAAAGATTGTGTATCAGGAAAAACAACATTGGTAGGAGGGTGCACAGACAATCAGGTGTCAGGTGCAACAAAAGTTAATTTTCAATCCGTGTTTAACCAGCTATGAGGAAGACGGAGAAAAGTTTGCAGAGTGCTTGGAGCTCAAGTGCCATGTAAAGAAGGCATGACCAGCTCGGGCATGGTCCTCATATACGAGTCAGATTTAACCAACAAAAACTTGACAGCAACAAACTGACAGACAAATAGGCTGCTAAATGAGATATTTTACACTAGCACTGCCATTACCCAGCAGACAACCGTATTGGAGCCATTTCTTCAGGTCACCTGTGCTTATTACGGAGCTCAATGCAATGCTAACATCTCAGGCCGGGCCAGGTGAATCAGAGTGCACTGTGTGATAAACAGAACAGGTTTCATCTATGTTCTTATATCTGTTCCACTAGGAGAGTTTAACTAGGTAAACATATCTGCACTAAGATGGCAGTAACAAGGTGTGCCTGCCCTGAGGCTGTTCATTCTCTCTCACGATCTTATAAAAAGGCGTTGGCATATGCAGTGCAGGTGAGAGGTTCTATGACGATTGTCTTAAGGCTGAAAGGACAAGACGAAAACAATACAGCCTCTTGTTTGAGGAGTCGGTACGTGATACAATATTCAAAGTCCAAGCTGCGTTTCACAACCATGTTTGCAGCAGAATCATCAGTCATTCTGCAGCCACTCAATGGAACGAGAATGATTACAAGCACAGAGCTATGTATCCACAACAGTGACAAACAGAGAGGAGTCAACACGTCCCAGTCCTCTGCATGCTGACGGGACGAGGGCAAGGGTCAACTTTACTACAAATAGGCCTCGCTGTGAGGAATTCAAGTGATGAAATACCCACACACACACACACACACACACAAACACACACACACACGCTCAAGTGAAGAGATAACTGAAAACTGCCTCTGAGAGCTAAAAAGCCATGAACGATGGAGGAGCTCTGGTTTCTGTTAAAGGACACTGGCAATCTATGAAAAAACGAACATGATGATGAAACAGTGACACAGCACAATTGTAAAAAAAACTAAAAAACAAAAATAAACCAGTCTACTGTTTCAAAGTACTTTGTCTAGGTCTTTGTCTAAAAATAGATGACGTGAATTCTTCAGAAAGACAGATCTGCTGATTAAAATCCCCCAAAAAAATAGAAACGCGGAAGAAAAAAGGGAATGCTGAGCATGATATTATATATATCTCACCATATCACCTAGCCCTGTGCTATTAAACCAATACACAGACACAAGCACACAGCATGAGAGCCATGCCGTGCCAAACTACAGCTTGAGTCTGCTGTTTTCTGGGCCTTAAATAGACGGCGTCTAGGCCAACAAAAATATCTTCTTTTATCCAGAGATAAGACAGAAATGATGTCATCACCGTGGCTCATTGATTCGAGCCACTGTTCCTCTCAGTTCCCATAGACACACACGCGGTGTCGTTTCCTTCCTGGCTGCGTTTGTGGACGTCGCTGAAAAGACGACAATAGGACAAAAGGATGGAAAAAAGAAGCACCGTTCCAGCATCTACTTAGTCGAACTTCAACGGAGAGCGTTGCGTGCAGTCAAGGGATGATACAGGCTGGTTATGTAAAGCAGCTTCAGAGAAGTAAAAGCCTGGGTGCCCAGGGTGGCAGATAGATAGGGGTAGATAACTCGAACATGTCAGCCTTAATAACTCAGCGGAGTATGATTTTGCCACAATCACCTTTAGGAGGAATGTTAGACCTTTTTTTTCTGAAACGTGGACAAAAATGAAGCACATAAATCCCCCTAAAATATTTGCGCTACATTTTCATTTAATACACCCCAGTGGAAAGACATGGAAATCCTAGTCTAGAGATATGTGAGCACACAGTCATCATGCAAACTAATACGGCCCTGGGAGGCTGTAATAAGCCAAACACACACACACACAGGGGATATGGGATACAGCCTTGGCATAATTACTTCCCCATCCAAGCTTAAACATAATGTTAACGCTTAACAATTCACAGTTTTTAAGTGACAGACTTTGCCTGGATGGGGGCCGCCTCTGAAACCACCACATCCTGTCTGCCTGCATGAGTCACACAGACCGCGACCTGTTTGGATTTGCTGCAGCAATGACTCGCTTTAATCGATTGCAAGGGAGTAAGATAACATCATCGGGTCTGTGCATCGGAGAGGGCCCTCATTACACAGCGTGCCTGGTTAGTATTACATGTGTAACAGGGCTGCCAACTCACAATGAAACTGTATGTCATGTCCTCGCACTCGAGACGGGGGGGCGGGGGCATCCTGGCTCAAATAAATACAATACACCACACTTACTAATGTTAATTTTGACAAGTAGAGACTTTAAAACAGTATATATAAATATTCCCTATGGCTGACATGGCTTGTCCGCTCCACCACAGCTGATGCTGTAGCAGTGGTGGAGGCGGGTGGGTGTGGGATGAGCTAACGCCGCTGGCTACTTTAAATCTGACAGGTGAGTGAGTTGCAGACAGTGCCCGTCATTAAGGACGACGAAGCGGCTTGCGTGGCCGTCGTTGCCACGGCTGGAAAGCCAGCCTATTTTAAATGAGTTACACGTAAGGTGTCTGTCGTCCACGCTTTGCTGTGTAAGTCTCACCGAGCCGTCGTCTGCATATCACGAACGCCCCTTCACAACAACCTCCTTCACAGTTTCAGCTCAGTTAGCTCGGCGCGGCTAACGCGGGCTAACATGCTAAAAACAAGACAGCGCCGCCCCGGCTGTGTGCTCTTACCCGAATGCGAAGACTTTGAAAAGGGCGAATCTGTCCGAGCTCTGGCTCACGGCGAGATATCCATTAATGTCGTCGGAGCCGTCGTCTGTATTTTGTTTTTTCTCTCTCTCTCTCTCTCTCTCTCCCTCCAGCTACGAGAAGTTTATTTGGCCGAGTAAAATGGCTGCGACTGGTCTAGGTTCGGATGCAGAGTGACGTAATGACGCCGTCCGACAGGAACAGTTGGGGGGAGTGGCGGAGGGATAGGGACTGTCCTCCGGCCCACGGGGTACCAACCCCTTAGGGACCACTTTTCTACCTTTGACTCAACTGACGACCCCTGACATATTCAATGGATATGTCATATTATATTTAATGCATAACAATAACAGAGCTGTCCAACTGACAAACTGTACAATAAACCTAAATAGTGAAAACAACAACCGCAGGAAGTTTGTGTCAAATAGAGCAAGCGGCAACCTCTGTCTAAAAAAAGTGTTAATTCCTCGAGAGACCACTTGAGACAGGCTGCAGAAATCTGTCAAGTGTCCATAAGTGCCTATAATAAAATATCTAACTTCATAGCAGAAAAAAATAAACATGTTTACAGCCTGGTGGAAAACATAGTAAAAAAAAACTGTTCTGGAAAGTTTGATTTTGCAACAAAGATCATACAAAACAGCCCTCTGCGCAGGAAATTATGCAGAAACTCATACAGCAATATAGCGTTGTTAGAATTCCAGAGTATTTCTGCGAGCTTGTCTTGGCTGAGTTTGGCTAACTCTGCCAGGCTGTCTGCATTTTTTATAAGAGCCCTGCAGTTTTAAAAAAATAAACTGTTTACAGCCTGGTGGAAAACATAGTTATGCATGCATTATAAATAGAGTAAATAGAGCCCCTTAAATTTAACACACTGGACCTTTAACTGCGTACTGTTCTAATACAGGACAAGTGAAGGCTCTGTGAATATAGTCTTCAATGTTCCAAATATCTTGTCAAATTTATTTACATATTTTGTATATCTTAAATAATAATCTTTTACAATAACATTTTCTATCACTTTTCTTCACAGACATTAAACATATACCTACTGTGTCACCATGAATATAAAATATTCATACATATGTTGTTGTGAGAGGAGAGAGAGTGAGGCAATTGGTTGTGATCTGCAGCATCAGCAGTACATGCCACTAAATATCCACTCATGTCAGGTCAAGCTGAAAGTCATCAAAACAGTGATCCGAGTCCACATTCCTTTCTGATTCTTCTCTTTTGGAGTTGGCTCAAGAAGATCTTAAGTAAAAGGACAAATCTACAAATTAGAGCCAGATTCCTCTTGTGTTCTCTACAGAAAGACCGTTTACTGCCAGGAAAGTGTTTCATACCAAAGGAGAACATCAGAAACTAAGCATTAGCATACTCTGGGATGGATGGCTTCTATTAACTATTTATACTAATTATAATATAATATAATTTACTATTTCCGTAAGAGAAGGGCACTACTTTAGAAGTACTACACAAGGTAAAAGAAGGTGAAGTAAGTTTATACTATGGTAGGTTGCTGAAGGCTGTAAATCTATGAAGCACTGGTTTGTGGAGTATTTGCAAGACTCGTGCTGCAGTGGATTAAAAGCCTGAAGTGGATAAAATATAATATTATATAATATATATATATATATATTATTATATATATATAAGATATTATATATATATATATATATTATATATATATATTATAGTACAATTAATTTTATTTGTCTCAGATGCTGTGTGCACTTTGACGCTGGGGTTTATATATATATAACACACACACACACACCCATATATACACATATATATATACATATATAACACTATATACATACAACACACACACACATATACATATATATATATACATATACATATACATACATATGTATTTAGTAAGGTGCTGAATAAATGTCTTTTTTCAGACAAACAACGCACACACCAACATAGTCATGCTGTTAAATCAGTGTCTTCAATTGTCACAATTTATTTATTTAATTTGGAGTGATTACCTTGGAAAATGGGAAGTGCTCACTAACACTGATTTAACAAATATGTGAACGGAAATTGAGAACAAAAGTGTTATATTTATGCTTAGTGTTAAAAAGGTCATACAAAACATTTATTAAACATTAATGTCATTTTTTATTATTAAAAAACTAAGAAATGTTTCACTTCTTTACAAAATACAATAGAAAAAAACACATTATTTCAGTTAATTCTGTACATTAATAACCACTACATTCTGATGACAAGTCTCATACTGTAAGGTGTGAATGCAGTCTACATCCTTCCACATTAACCACTATTTTCAATTAGTCATCATGTCGGTTTGGTCCTCTGTGCAGGAACAGGAATTTTGTGACATTATGCAGAAAACTCATACAGCAATTTAGCGTTGTTAGAATTCCCGAGTATTTCTGCGAGCTTTTCTTGGCTGAGTTTGGCTAAATCTGCCAGGCTGTCTGCATTTTTTATAAGAGCCCTTAGTTTTTTGTATTGACCCCAGGCATTTTTTACAGGAAGTCGTAAGGTCCGGGTTGTAGAGATCTGCCGATTCAGCCACCGTGTCCGACTCGGCTGTGACTGCCTGAGCTGCTGCAGCGTCTGGTTCGCGCGACCTTGTTTAGATCTAGGAAGAGGTCAGCTGTGGCGTGCGGGGAGGGGCACCAGAGTATACGGGCCGAGGGAAATGCAAGGTGGTAAGGTGAGTTTTGAGGAAATATCATTAGATGATATCTCATGCGGGAAATCCGTTCGGGCCATTAAGGAAAACGGTTTTGCTGGGTCCAAACTCAATGAGGAGCACTGGTTTTTTGTAGTAGCGGGTCGGCACGACACTGGGTGTAGAGGCGGCCGCTCTGCAATGAGCCAATCAGATCACTGACGCTCTTGCGCTCTACACATGTGTCCGGGGTCAGGTGTAATCACCGACTTCTAAGTGACGGGTTCGATGTCGAGCCCGCGGCGGTGCAGCAAGGAGGGCAGCTCACTGCGGAACTCACGCATGTCCACATGACCCGTGAGGGCTCTTTGGGCTGCTCCTGGCCTCCTGGTTGTTGGACAGGAAATAAAAATACAATAATAATGAGATATTTTATAAGGGAAACACAAGAATCTGTGCAGGAAATTAAAAGAAAATGAAAAAAATGAGAACAAATCGACCGTTTAAAAGACAATAAGCACATGCCTGCTTTGCGGGTGTTGGTGTGTGCATTGCAGGCTCCCAAATTTCTTGCAAGGTCAAGGTTGGTGTCTTTCCGCCCTTCCCTCTCCTCTGGGATGACCATAGTGCCTTTTCCCTGCAGAGCAACACACATACGACATCAATGAAAAGCTGACACTATAACAACATTGGCAATATTCCCAAGATGCTTTGAGAAGAGAGAAATGGTTCGACCTGATCAGGTGTTCAAAGGCTTTCTTTTCCTTAGACAGAGCCGTCAGGTACTTCTGTTCTTCTGTCGAGCCTCCGTAGTGAGGAAATAAACCCTGAGTGTTTTTCCAGGCCGGCTAGCTTTGTAGATTTCAAGCTGGCGAACGAAACTGAGTTCAGCGTCGTACAGCACCACGTAACTGGGCTCCACCTCGTGCAGCACCCGCGTCAGCTGTGGGATCAGTGAGGCCCTTCAGTGGGTGAATGACAATGAGTGGTTCCTTTAGGACACCATAGTAGGCGTCGGATGACAAATCCGCTTCAGCTCTTCTTCCTCCTCCCCCATCAGTTCATCCTCGTCTCCGTGCTGCCCATCACGCTGCTTCATCTGTCTCCTCGTTCCCCACCATCTGGGTCAAGGTCGGGACGGCCTTTTCTTACTCTTCGTGGACTTTGTGTTTTTTTTCTGCGCAGCTCCTTCCCCTTGGCTCCTTTCTGGGGCCAGCCTTTGCCCTTTTGTGCGCGTCGAGTTCAAAGGCAGCGGCCGCAGCGGAGTCCCGTTTCCGATCGTGCGGCGTACAGACGGTTGAGCATCCATTCAGAGCTGTGTCGGATGCACTGCTGCAGCTGGGCACAGTCCTGTCATCACTGGCACAGATGAGCACACCACCTGGGGGGATGTGTTAGGCAGTTAGACAGTACACAACACCACTAAAGTTAGTGGTACATCCAGTTAACCAATAGTGGATCAACAGTATACATGGCACAGTGATGGTGGATATTGGGACTCATCAAACACAGGAACTAATAAACTTGCACTTGCACTAGTTACAGGGTCATTAACCCTAACTGTTTGAACAGTTTATCCGTTCATCCATTGTTTAAGTTAAAATGCACACAGAATTACTTCTTGGTGTATAAATACTCCTGTTCAGAACCACTGGCTTACTGTACACCCAAATGAAATGTCAGCGTGTTTAAGATCTCTTAAACACAGCTCTCTGCTGGTTTATTTCAAATGTAGTTCAATTTGAGGATTCCTTGTTCTCATATAATTTTCCTGTCTTAGTGCTATGAAGTCAGTAAAAAATGACTAATGATTATGGTCATGTTTTTGAAAAGTTAGTTATTCATAGAATAGAGATGACACACACTGTTTATATGCTGGACCTTTAAAACACTTTAATAGATCGGAGCTCTGACCTGGTTCCTGTTGAGAGCTCTTGTTCTCCCTTTCAATCTCCTGCAGTACCTCAGTCAGAGCCTCCCATCTCGGGCTCTTCTCCAGCACCAGTTCCCGCTTCAACTCTGAAAACATCATACACACACATACACTGAGCCTTTAGTATTCCAACCCTAACACACATTGAGCAGATAACTTTGGTGTAATTAATCTGAAGGTCACATTGTCAGACATCTGTTCACTGCTCAGTTACCTAAGCATGGATGACTTCTGTTTCTCTGCCTCTGCTCCCACTTTGAGTTTCTTCTTGCTCTCGGGATGCGTAGTAAACTCTAGCTCTGGCATTCATAAACATGGAGGTACTGGAGTCGAGGAACAACCACCCTGATGGTTACAACAACATGTACATGCAGTCAAACAAGGATAAGTGAATAATCAGAGATTAAGTATTTTTTTTTACCCCAAAGTACTTCTAAGTGCAACTAAGTGCATGCAGTTTACCTGAATTGGATCCAAGATCTTTTGGCTGGAGCGCAGCGACTCGAGCAGATTGAGGAAGTCACACAGTCGTACTGGGTGAGGTACAGCAGGAGAACCCTCAGTACTTTCAGGTCCTGGACTAGGCCTTTGGTCTTTGCTCCCAGCTGGTGCCACAAGGGGTCCAGGTAGTGACGGATGGTCTGGATGGGAGTAAGTCCAAAACACAACTTTAGCCTTCGCTCAGTTGGTGAGCATCCGCCCCAGGTACGAAGGCTCAGCAGCAGCCCAGGGTTCAAATCTGACGTAGCCCTTTGCTGCATGTCATCCCCATCTATCTCCCCACATTCCTGTCATTCCTCAGCTGTCTCTAAAGCTTGAAACAGGCCCCCAAAAAAGAGAAAATATCTAAAAATGAAAATTCAACTCACATAAGGTCATCAAGATAAGTCAGATAAAAAAAAGTTTTAGTATTACTGGGGTCTTCCTGTTCTTTGGAATGATTGCAAAAATCATCTGACTCAAAATTATCTGGCACGTATTACCTGTAATACTTTGCCAAGCACAAACATATTTTTTCTTCCACGTTGAACGATGCAGGCTGTACCGCAGTGCAAGTCATTTATAAGAACTTAAACAGCACTTTTGGATGCAAATTTAATTTCATTCCACGTTTTAGCTTGTTTTTTCTTGTTACCATCACATCAGACATGAGCATCAATATATTAATCATATACCGTTTATGCCAGAAGATGAAGTTAATCTTAGTATAAAATTCTAAACCTAAATCAGCTTAATCTCTGTCATTAACACAGTGACAGACCTTGTCGAAGGACCTGCCTAGCGTGTTCTCCAGGGAGAGGTCCTCGGCCTCGAGGGTGGGGTTGTAACGTTTCAGCTCCTTCAGACAGGCGCTCATGATATCCAGGATGGAGCTCTGGATGGCTCTCATCGCCGGCGTCAATGACACATGGAGCTCCACCACCTCCGGCTTGTGCCTGTCCAGTGCTGTGTTTACGGATGCTTGAAACCTGTTGAATGAATAACAGAACAAAGGTAAAGATGGATGAGAGTCTTTATTAATGTTCTTAATCAGACCCGTGCTTTAACAAGTACTACTAGATTTCATCATACCTGGGCCACAGGTAGAGCTTCTTAACGAAGAGGTTCCTCATCACACGCTCCACCTGGCAGAAGCCCGAGGAGAAGGCTGTGGCCTTGTCAGTGAAAGCTTTAATGAAGCCTGTCTTGTTCTTTGTGTCGAAGAGACGAAGGATGAAGGCTTCCTGACATGACTCAATGATTTTATGAGCACGATACACCAGGATGCCTGAGGGGTGGTACAGAAGATGTTACACCTATAAAATATAATGCAATGCAATATACTACATGAATTTACAGAAACTACCTCTTCTTTTGGTGGTTTTATTATACAGCTCATTTACCTTTATACTTACCTTTAAATGCTTATTTCCTAGTTTAATATAAGACAATCTTAAAGTTTATAAAACCTTTTTTTTTTTGCGTTTCTCAGCTGATTCTAATCTAAAATATTGGCTAATTTATTGTTTTACATGTTACGATGTTATTAGCATTGAATGGCCCTGCCTTTACCTAGGCCCGCCCACTGATCAAGTTAAAGTTTAATTATATCAATAATTAATCTGAATAAGAATAAGTTAAAAATGCATTTATTACGTTTAATGATAACTGACATACAGGACCAAATAAAGCACATAAACAAACAAATAAATACAAAATACCAGAGACTAATAAAAACTGTTAATAATTATGACACATAACATCTGAATATGGAACAAACATGGCTCTCATTTAGCCTCCTGACCTGATATAGATGAGCGGGGATGCGGTCAGTGAGGAAGTCGACCACGAGGATCCTGCTGGTGACGAACAGCACTCCACCCTGTGTGTATACATTGTAGCGCTCAGCGCTCTGGACATCGCTGGTGACCGTCCTGGGAAGGTGGGTCCAACCCTCCATTCTCAACTGCTCCGTGAAATCTCCTGAGAACAGACGACAAGCGAGGATTTAGTTAAATAGTACATTACATATTGGTTGCAGCAAGAGGTGTCTGTAAAACTTCGATACCAAAGGAGTCTGTAACAACGTATTTTACTGCTGAATACTACTAGAATATTACTGCTGCTTATTTTCTTAATTAACTGATTAATCATTTGGTCTAAAATGTCAAAAATAGTAAATATCCAAGTCTAAGGTGAGTCTTTAAATATCTTGCATTATTCAGTTTATTATGATATAAATGCATGAAATCTCCATATTTGAGAGGCTGAAAACAACACTCTTCACCACCGACTAATCGTTGCAGTTCTTGTTTATCACCGTGTGCTGGATGTGGGGATTTGCAGCATGGGGGGCCCAACAAAGCTTCTCTCTTCCACCCTGTACACATCAGACTTCAGACACAACACTGACACTTCTTCTCTGATGATACATCACAGTCATCGTGTCATTGACATGTAATCAGAAAGGAAATGGAGGACAGCTTCTTCAGTTCTGATGAGAGGTGAAACATCTTTCACGATCTACAAACAGTCCAGCTGCCCCCAGACTTCACCATTTTTAATTTTTATTTTTTTTATGAAAGATGACCTGTATGACTGAGACCTTCCACAGGGTTCCCACACCTTTTTCCTGAACAAATTCAACACTTTTCAAGCACCTTCAAAGCACCAGTTTTTCCATTTTTTCCGCACCTTTAAAGAGGTAGCCTACTAGTTGGTTTGCCATGATGGTCATGGGAAGCGCAGGGTGCCACTGTAGTGGCATATACTATGGTCTAATTAGCATTATTTTCATATGGTGGTAGATTGACTGTTTTTGATTTTTAACTCATTGTGAATTGGCTGTGTCTCAGCTTGTGAGGTGATTTGTTTAACTACCATAGCGCAATACAGTGACCAAATAGAATCACACAAATTTAAGCATTGTCAAAGCACTTACCAAAAAAAAAATTCAAGCAGTTTTCACACAACCTTGCAAAAAACCGAATTGAAATTCAAGCATTCAAGGAATTACAAGCACCCGTGGGACCACCTGTTCACAGTGAGCATGTACACATATACAGGCCCTGTTAACGGCTCACCTAAATGGAATGCCGCCATATTCAGTATAAGAGGGGGCCCCTGTCTGCTGGTGGAAGAGTGTAATGTAAAGTATCATGCTGGTTGGTAGAATATGTGATTATAGATATAGTTTCAGACAGCTAACCCCCTGTTTCAGTCCTCTCAACACAAAAATGTGAATCCACTACGAAGCGTCTGTTCTCACATGTTATAATCAATGGACCACACACACCGTCCCATATAACCCGTAGTGTCTTAGTCAACTAGTAAGGTCATCAGGCATCCGGTCTACGCTTACTCCGTGTCCCCACCCTGTTAAGGTTGTGGTTGTGTTGACAGAAGTACCAGGCTTCCCTCCTCCGAGTGTAGACCCGCATGACTGCAGCAGAGTCAATGCGGTCTATCCCCATCCCCCGCTCCACCAGTCAGCCCGTCCAGAGCCGAAAAGACTCAGAAACATCTCCGTCTCGAACTCCACAGCGGCCCGCCATGTCGGAGCCAACAGACCAGATGCTCGCTCAAGACAAAACGTGTTTCTCTCACTCTCCGCCGCAAAATGTTGTAATAAAAAAGGAGGGTTGGAACAACCCAGTGAGAGACGGTCACGCTGGGACTGCTCGCAATGTTTTGAAACCGCGCATCCGGTCACTTGACACTAATACAAACAAGCGCGTGGTGGAGAGTGCGTTAGGTGAGGAGCGCCATTGCTGACATGGAGGATAAACACTGATATTAAAGGAGCAGTTGGCAGAGGTAGCGCTGCTTATTTTAGTCACGTGGATTATACACCAAGAAAAAGAAGTGATACATATGCATTATTTTTTACCCATATTTGTTAAATACATTCCCTGGTAAATCTGACTACCTGTCAATTTCTTCATATCAACTTCATATGAACCGCATTATTATGTATGACACATACAAATAGGTTTTTTCAGTCTGAAATAAAAAATGTAAAGTCTTCCTTGTTGAAAGTTTCTTGTTTCTTGGTGGTTTTACAAATTTGAGGTGAACACGCGTAACCGTTCTGCATTCGTGGTCATCCCTTTTTATTGGTTCTCCGCTCCAGTTTCTCTTTTTCTTTTGTCGAAATGACAAACAGTCAACTCACTGGTGCGTTTTCCCCATAGGACATGTGAAGCCTCATTATTAAATATAAATGGTGTGTTTGTCTTGTTCAAAAGCATTTAAACAGAATATAATCCTCATGCCATGTGTCAAGCTGTTAGGACATTTGACAGAAGTTTGGAAATGGTTAGCAATGCCACCCTGGTCAACTAACCTCACAACAAGAGGTTTCTGGGACATTTCTCGGTGTGGAGCCTTTCTTGTCCGTTCTCCTCCCCCAACGTCCAAAGACATGCAGTTGAACAGTTAATCGTGACTCTATAGTCCTAGATGTTAATGTGAGTGTGAATCATCTGTTTGTTGTTGTTCGTCTCTATGTGTCAGCCCTGACGAACTGGCCGACTTTCCAGGGTGTACTCTGCCTCTCACCCGAGTGCCGGCTGATTAGACTCCAACCCTTACAACAACCTGATAAGGAGGTTACAGGACAACAAAAGTGAGTGGATGTACATGATTGATGTTGGTGAAAGCACGCATCTAAATTCTGTTTTAGAGACATTTACTTCCTGACAAGAAGAACATTTTTTCAGCAAAACAGTCAGACCTTGTTTTGGCATCAAACGTCACATTTTTGTTAGTTTAGTCAGTTTTCCAGTAATCATATCTGGTATAAACCTCATCACAGTTCAGCACTAAAAACACTGCGAATAAAATACTACACCACTTTCAGTTAACTGCACCAATAATAAGTACACTATCAAAACAATAGAAATGGGCCCAGGGATTCAGGTATAGACGCCAATGAGCTGTTTTTAGTGGACAGCATTACGTGTTTTCGGTGGTTATTTCTGTAATGCAACCGACCAGGAACAAAGCTGTAATATGCTTGCATAACAAAGCCTGCCAGCTGGCGTGTGAACCTGTTGATCCAGCACCACATTTTTCTGCGTAAGAGAGGAGGCTGGTGGGACCGAAGATAGGTTCTGTGCTGGTGGAACAGCAGGAGGAGCAGGACGATGCTGAGCCCCTGCCAACCACCACCTTCAACACCACCAACACCTCACACACATAATCACAGAGGTTTGTTACACAGAGGCACGGACGTGACTTCTCATGGTTTTGAGACTTTAAGCTGTGATTGGATGTTTGTATTGTCAGTCATCCTACAAACAACACATGGACGGCACGTTCATTCTTTTTCACTATCTGCAAAGTAGTCATGTACCCTTTAAATGACACAAGAAAACTGTGGTTGTGTGTGTGGTGTGATCGTTGAACCCTGTCGGAAAACTAATTTCTTTTAAAATCCATGATTTGGATAAAATGAGGGGTGAAGGGACTGTTGCAGAAATAAAGTGTATTATTACACTCATATTAATATGAGTGTATTAATACACTTTATTTCTGCAACAGTCCCCTTCACCCCTCATTTTATCCAATCAGGATTTTCAAAAGAAATTAGTTTTCCGACAGGGTTCAACGAATCACACCACACACACAAACCACAGTTTTCTTGGTGTCATTTAAATGGGTAACATGAACTACTTGCAGATAGTGAAAAAGAATAACGTGCCCGTCCATGTGTTGTTTGTAGGATGACATGACAATACAAACATCCAATCAAGCTTAAAGTCTCAAAACCATGAGAAAGTCCGTCCGTGCCTCTGTGTAACAAACCTCTGTGATTATGTGTGTGAGTGTGTGTGTGTTTGAAGGTGGTGGTTGGCAGGGGCTCAGATCGTCCGGCTCTCTCTGCGTGTTCCAACAGCACAGAACCTATCTCTGGTCCCATCCAGCCTCCTCTCTTACGCAGAAGAAATGTGGGCGAATCAACAGAGTGTCACAACGCCAGCTGGCAGGCTTTGTTATGCAGCAGTTACAGCTTTGTCCTGGTCGGTGTTGCATTACAGAAATAACTCACCCGAAAACACGTAATGCTGTCCACTAAAACAGCTCTGGCGCTCTATACTGATCCCTGGGCCCATTCTATTGTTTGATAGTGTACTATTATTGGTGCAGTTAACTGAAAGTGGTGTAGTATTTATTCGCAGTGTTTTTATGTCTGATACTGTGATGAGTTTATAACCAGATATGATTACTGGAAAAACTGACTAAACTAACAGAAAATGTGACGTTTGATGCAAAAAAGGTCTGACTGTTTTGCTGAAAAAAAATGTTCTTCTTGTCAGGAAGTAAATGTCTCTAAACAGAATTTTAGATTGCGATGCTTTCACCAATCAATCATGGTACAATCCATCACTTGTTGTCCTGTGAACCTCCTTATCAGGTTGTTGTAAGGGTTGGAGTCTATCCAGCCGGCACTGGGTGAGAGCCAGAGTACACCCTGGATAATTCGGCCATTCGTCACGGGCTGACACATAGAGACGAACAACAACAACAGATGATTAACACTCACATTAACATCTAGGACTATAGAGTCACGATTAACGTTAACTGCAATGCTTTGGACTGTTGGGGAGGAGAACGGACAAGAAAGGCTCCACACAGAACTGTCCCAGTAAACCTCTTGTTGTGAGGTAGTTGCCGGGTGGATTGCTAACCATTTCCAAACTTATGTCAGCATGTCCTGAATCAGCTTGACAACATGGCATGCAGGATTAATATTTGTTTAAATGCTTTTGAAAGACAAACACACCATTTTATATTATAATATGATGCTTCACATGTGCCTATGGGGAAAACGCACCAGTGAGTTGGACTTTTGTCATTTCGACAAAAGAAAAAAGAAAGGAGCCGAGAACCAATAAAAAGGGATGACACGATGCAGACGGTTACGCTGTTCACGCTCAAATCTTGTAAAACCACAACAACAAGAAACTTTCACAAGGAAGACTTCATTTTTATTCAGACTGAAAACCTATTTGTATGTGCATAAAATAATGCGGTTCATTATGAAGTGTTGATATGAAAGAAATTGACAGGTTAGTCAGATTTACGGGAAGTATTTAACAAATAGGTAAAAAAAATGAATATGTATACCTTCTTTTTCTTGCGTGTATAATTCACGTGACTAAAATAAGCAGCGCTACCTATGCCACACTGCTCCTTTAATATCAGTGTTTATCCTCCATGTCAGCAGTATGCGCGCTCCTCACCTAACGCACTCTCCACCACGCGCTTGTTTGTATTAGTGTCAGTGACCGGATCGCGGTTTGGCAAAACATTGCGAGCAGCCCAGCTGTGACCGTCTCTCACTGGGTTTTCCACCTCCTTTTTATACAACATTTTGGCGGCGGAGAGTGAGAGAAAACGTTTTGCTCTTGAGCGCGGAGCTCTGTCGTCTGTTGGCTCCGACATGGCGGGCCGCTGTGGAGTTCGAGACGGAGATGTTTCCTGGAAGTCTTTTCGGCTTCTGACGGGCTGATGGTGGCAGCGGGGGATGGGGATAGACCGCATTATCTGCATGCAGTCATGGGGTTCTACCTCGGAGGAGGGAAGCCTGGTCTTCTGCTCCAAACACAACCACACCTAACAGGGTGAGGGACACGGAGATAAGCGGACCGGATGCCTGATGACGCTTACTAGTTGTAAGACACTACGGTTATATGGGACGGTGTGTGTGGTCATTGATTATAACATGTGAGAACAGACGCTTCGTAGTGGATTGCACATTTTTGGTTGTTGAGAGGACTGAAACGGGGGTAGCTGTTCTGAAATCTAATCTATAATCACATATTCTACCAACAGCATATACTTTACATGTACACTCTTTCCACCAGCAGACATGGGGGCCGCTCTTAATGAATAATGGCGGCATTCCATTTAGGTGAGCCGTTAACAGGGCCTGTATAGTGTACACTGCTCACTGTGAACAGGTGTCCCACGGGTGCTTGTGAATTCCTTGAACTGCTTGATTTCAATTCGGTTTTTTCAAGGTGTGATGAAAACTGCTTGAATTTTTTTTTTGGAAGTGCTTTTGAATGCTTGAAATTTGTGTGATTCTATTTGTCACTGTATTGCGCTTATGGTAGTTAACCACAATCACCCTCACAAGCTGAGCACACAAGCCAATTCACAATGAGTTAAAATCAAAAACAGTCAATCTACCACCATATGGAAAATAATGCTAATTAGACCATAGTATATGCCACTACAGTGGCACCGGCTGCGCTTCCATGACCATCATGGCAAACACCAACTAGTAGGCTACCTACTTTAAAGGTGCGGAAAAAATGGAAAGACTGGTGCTTTGAAGGTGCTGAAAAGTGTTGAATTTGTTCAGGAAAAAGGTGTGGGAACCCTGTGGAAGGTCTCAGTCATACAGGTCATCTTTCATAAAAAAAATAAAAATTAAAAATGGTGAAGTCTGGGGGCAGCTGGACTGTTTGTAGATCGTGAAAGATGTTTCACCTCTCATCAGAACTGAAGAAGCTGTCCTCCATTTCCTTTCTGATACATGTCAATGACACGATGACTGTGATGTATCATCAGAGAAGAAGTGTCAGTGTTGTGTCTGAAGTCTGATGTGTACAGGGTGGAAGAGAGAAGCTTTGTTGGGCCCCCCATGCTGCAAATCCCCACATCCAGCACACGGTGATAACAAGAACTGCAACGATTAGTCGTGGTGAAGAGTGTTGTTTTCAGCCTCTCAAATATGGAGATTTCATGCATTTATATCATATTAAACTGAATAATGCAAGATATTTAAAGACTCACCTTAGACTTGGATATATTTACTATTTTTTGACATTTTAGACCAAATGATTAATCAGTTAATTAAAGAAAAATAAGCAGCAGTAATATTCTAGTAGTATTCAGCAGTAAAATACGTTGTTACAGACTCCTTGGTATCGAAGTTTTACAGACACCTCTTGCTGCAACCAATATGTAAATGTACTATTTAACTAAATCCTCGCTTGTCGTCTGTTCTCAGGAGATTTCACGGAGCAGTTGAGAATGGAGGGTTGGACCCACCTTCCCAGGACGGTCACCAGCGATGTCCAGAGCGCTGAGCGCTACAATGTATACACACAGGGTGGAGTGCTGTTCGTCACCAGCAGGATCCTCGTGGTCGACTTCCTCACTGACCGCATCCCCGCTCATCTATATCAGGTCAGGAGGCTAAATGAGAGCCATGTTTGTTCCATATTCCAGATGTTATGTTCATAATTATTAACAGTTTTATTAGTCTCTGGTATTTTGTATTTATTTGTTTGTTTATGTGCTTTATTTGGTCCTGTATGTCAGTTATCATTAAAACGTAATAAATGCATTTTTAAACTTATTCTTATTCAGGATTAATTATTGATATAATTAAACTTTAACTTGATCAGTGGGCGGGGCCTAGGTAAAGGCAGGGCCATTTCAATGCTAATAACATCGTAACATGTAAAACCAATAAATTAGCCAATATTTTAGATTAGAATCAGCTGAGAAACGCAAAAAAAAAAAGGTTTTATAAACTTTAAGATTGTCTTATATAAACTAGGAAATAAGCATTTAAAGGTAAGTATAAAGGTAAATGAGCTGTATATAAAACCACCAAAAGAAGAGGTAGTTTCTTGTAAATTCATGTAGTATATTGCATTGCATTATATTTTATAGGTGTAACATCTTCTGTACCACCCCTCAGGCATCCTGGTGTATCGTGCTCATAAAATCATTGAGTCATGTCAGGAAGCCTTCATCCTTCGTCTCTTCGACACAAAGAACAAGACAGGCTTCATTAAAGCTTTCACTGACAAGGCCACAGCCTTCTCCTCGGGCTTCTGCCAGGTGGAGCGTGTGATGAGGAACCTCTTCGTTAAGAAGCTCTACCTGTGGCCCAGGTATGATGAAATCTAGTAGTACTTTGTTAAAGCACGGGTCTGATTAAGAACATTAATAAAGACTCTCATCCATCTTTACCTTTGTTCTGTTATTCATTCAACAGGTTTCAAGCATCCGTAAACACAGCACTGGACAGGCACAAGCCGGAGGTGGTGGAGCTCCATGTGTCATTGACGCCGGCGATGAGAGCCATCCAGAGCTCCATCCTGGATATCATGAGCGCCTGTCTGAAGGAGCTGAAACGTTACAACCCCACCCTCGAGGCCGAGGACCTCTCCCTGGAGAACACGCTAGGCAGGTCCTTCGACAAGGTCTGTCACTGTGTTAATGACAGAGATTAAACTGATTTAGGTTTAGAATTTTATACTAAGATTAACTTTCATCTTCTGGCATAAACGGTATTTGATTAATATATTGAATGCTCATGTCTGATGTGATGGTAACAAGAAAAAAACAAGCTCAAAACGTGGAATGAAATTAAATTTGCATCCAAAAGTGCTGTTTAAGTTCTTATAAATGACTTGCACTGCGGTACAGCCTGCATCGTTCAACGTGGAAGAAAAATATGTTTGTGCTTGGCAAAGTATTACAGGTAATACGTGCCAGATAATTTTGAGTCAGATGATTTTTGCAATCATTCCAAAGAACAGGAAGACCCCAGTAATACTAAAAACTTTTTTTTATCTGACTTATCTTGATGACCTTATGTGAGTTGAATTTTCATTTTTAGATATTTTCTCTTTTTTGGGGGCCTGTTTCAAGCTTTAGAGACAGCTGAGGAATGACAGGAATGTGGGGAGATAGATGGGGAATGACATGCAGCAAAGGGCTACGTCAGATTTGAACCCTGGGCTGCTGCTGAGCCTTCGTACCTGGGGCGGATGCTCACCAACTGAGCGAAGGCTAAAGTTGTGTTTTGACTTACTCCCATCCAGACCATCCGTCACTACCTGGAACCCCTTGTGGCACCAGCTGGGAGCAAAGACCAAAGGCCTAGTCCAGGACCTGAAAGTACTGAGGGTTCTCCTGCTGTACCTCACCCAGTACGACTGTGTGACTTCCTCAATCTGCTCGAGTCGCTGCGCTCCAGCCAAAAGATCTTGGATCCAATTCAGGTAAACTGCATGCACTTAGTTGCACTTAGAAGTACTTTGGGGTAAAAAAAAATACTTAATCTCTGGATTATTCACTTTATCCTTGTTTGACTGCATGTACATGTTGTTGTAACCATCAGGGTGGTTGTTCCTCGACTCCAGTACCTCCATGTTTATGAAGCCAGAGCTAGAGTTTACTACGCATCCCGAGAGCAAGAAGAAACTCAAAGTGGGAGCAGAGGCAGAGAAACAGAAGTCATCCATGCTTAGGTAACTGAGCAGTGAACAGATGTCTGACAATGTGACCTTCAGATAATTACACCAAAGTTATCTGCTCAATGTGTGTTAGGTTGGAATACTAAAGGCTCAGTGTATGTGTGTGTATGATGTTTTCAGAGTTGAAGCGGGAACTGGTGCTGGAGAAGAGCCCGAGATGGGAGGCTCTGACTGAGGTACTGCAGGAGATGAAAGGGAGAACAAGAGCTCTCAACAGGAACCAGGTCAGAGCTCCGATCTATTAAAGTGTTTTAAAGGTCCAGCATATAAACAGTGTGTGTCTCTCTATTCTATGAATAACTAACTTTTCAAAAACATGACCATAATCATTAGTCATTTTTTACTGACTTCATAGCACTAAGACAGGAAAATTATATGAGAACAAGGAATCCTCAAATTGAACTACATTTGAAATAAACCAGCAGAGAGCTGTGTTTAAGAGATCTTAAACACGCTGACATTTCATTTGGGTGTACAGTAAGCCAGTGGTTCTGAACAGGAGTATTTATACACCAAGAAGTAATTCTGTGTGCATTTTACTTAAACAATGGATGAACGGATAAACTGTTCAAACAGTTAGGGTTAATGACCCTGTAACTAGTGCAAGTGCAAGTTATTAGTTCTGTGTTTGATGAGTCCCAATATCCACCATCACTGTGCCATGTATACTGTTGATCCACTATTGGTTAACTGGATGTACCACTAACTTTAGTGTGTGTTGTGTACTGTCTAACTGCCTAACACATCCCCCCAGGTGGTGTGCTCATCTGTGCCAGTGATGACAGGACTGTGCCCAGCTGCAGCAGTGCATCCGACACAGCTCTGAATGGATGCTCAACCGTCTGTACGCCGCACGATCGGCAAACGGGACTCCGCTGCGGCCGCTGCCTTTGAACTCGACGCGCACAAAAAGGGCAAAGGCTGGCCCCAGAAAGGAGCCAAGGGGAAGGAGCTGCGCAGAAAAAAAACACAAAGTCCACGAAGAGTAAGAAAAGGCCGTCCCGACCTTGACCCAGATGGTGGGGAACGAGGAGACAGATGAAGCAGCGTGATGGGCAGCACGGAGACGAGGATGAACTGATGGG
This sequence comes from Larimichthys crocea, assembly GCF_000972845.2. Taxonomy (NCBI): domain Eukaryota; kingdom Metazoa; phylum Chordata; class Actinopteri; family Sciaenidae; genus Larimichthys; species Larimichthys crocea. Next base: position 11,470,364 of record NC_040026.1, read on the forward strand.
GGAGGAGGAAGAAGAGCTGAAGCGGATTTGTCATCCGACGCCTACTATGGTGTCCTAAAGGAACCACTCATTGTCATTCACCCACTGAAGGGCCTCACTGATCCCACCAGTCTGACGCGGGTGCTGCACGAGGTGGAGCCCAGTTACGTGGTGCTGTACGACGCTGAACTCAGTTTCGTTCGCCAGCTTGAAATCTACAAAGCTAGCCGGCCTGGAAAAACACTCAGGGTTTATTTCCTCACTACGGAGGCTCGACAGAAGAACAGAAGTACCTGACGGCTCTGTCTAAGGAAAAGAAAGCCTTTGAACACCTGATCAGGTCGAACCATTTCTCTCTTCTCAAAGCATCTTGGGAATATTGCCAATGTTGTTATAGTGTCAGCTTTTCATTGATCGTCGTATGTGTGTTGCTCTGCAGGGAAAAGGCACTATGGTCATCCCAGAGGAGAGGGAAGGGCGGAGAAGACACCAACCTTGACCTTGCAAGAAATTGGGAGCCTGCAATGCACACACCAACACCCGCAAAGCAGGCATGTGCTTATTGTCTTTTAAACGGTCGATTTGTTCTCATTTTTTTCATTTTCTTTTAATTTCCTGCACAGATTCTTGTGTTTTCCCTTATAAAATATCTCATTATTATTGTATTTTTATTTCCTGTCCAACAACCAGGAGGCCAGGAGCAGCCCAAAGAGCCCTCACGGGTCATGTGGACATGCGTGAGTTCCGCAGTGAGCTGCCCTCCTTGCTGCACCGCCGCGGGCTCGACATCGAACCCGTCACTTAGAAGTCGGTGATTACACCTGACCCCGGACACATGTGTAGAGCGCAAGAGCGTCAGTGATCTGATTGGCTCATTGCAGAGCGGCCGCCTCTACACCCAGTGTCGTGCCACCCGCTACTACAAAAAACCAGTGCTCCTCATTGAGTTTGGACCCAGCAAAACCGTTTTCCTTAATGGCCCGAACGATTTCTCCGCATGAGATATCATCTAATGATATTCCTCAAAACTCACCTTACCACCTTGCATTTCCCTCGGCCCGTATACTCTGGTGCCCCTCCCCGCACGCCACAGCTGACCTCTTCCTAGATCTAAACAAGGTCGCGCGAACCAGACGCTGCAGCAGCTCAGGCAGTCACAGCCGAGTCGGACACGGTGGCTGAATCGGCAGATCTCTACAACCCGGACCTTACGACTTCCTGTAAAAAATGCCTGGGGTCAATACAAAAAACTATAGGGCTCTTATAAAAAATGCAGACAGCCTGGCAGATTTAGCCAAACTCAGCCAAGAAAAGCTCGCAGAAATACTCGGGAATTCTAACAACGCTAAATTGCTGTATGAGTTTTTCTGCATAATGTCACAAAATTCCTGTTCCTGCACAGAGGACCAAACCGACATGATGACTAATTGAAAATAGTGGTTAATGTGGAAGGATGTAGACTGCATTCACACCTTACAGTATGAGACTTGTCATCAGAATGTAGTGGTTATTAATGTACAGAATTAACTGAAATAATGTGTTTTTTTCTATTGTATTTTGTAAAGAAGTGAAACTTTCTTAGTTTTTTAATAATAAAAAATGACATTAAATGTTTAATAAATGTTTTGTATGACCTTTTTAACACTAAGCATAAATATAACACTTTTGTTCTCAATTTCCGTTCACATATTTGTTAAATCATGGTTAGTGAGCACTTCCCATTTTCCAAGGTAATCACTCCAAATTAAATAAATAAATTGTGACAATTGAAGACACTGATTTAAAAGCATGACTAGTTGGTGTGTGCGTTGTTTGTCTGAAAAAGACATTTATTCAGCACCTTACTAAATACATATGTATGTATATGTATATGTATATATATATATGTATATGTGTGTGTGTGTTGTATGTATATAGGTTATATATGTATAATATATGTGTATATATGGTGTGTGTGTGTGTGTGTTATATATATATAAACCCCAGCGTCAAAGTGCACACAGCATCTGAGACAAATAAAATTAATTGTACTATAATATATATATATAATATATATATATATATATAATATTTTATATATATAATATATATATATATATTATATATTATATAATTATATATTTTATATCCACTTCAGGCTTTTAATCCACTGCAGCACGAGTCTTGCAAATACTCCACAAACCAGTCTTCATAGATTTACAGCTTCAGCAACCTACCATAGTTAAACTTACTTCACCTTCTTTTACCTTGTGTAGTACTTCTAAAGTAGTGCCCCTTCTCTTACGGAAAGAGGCACTGTGCATATGTGCACCTTAAGCCAATAAAATGAATGAATTTAAATATACTTTCTCTGTGTTTATTCTACATTAATTTGATCATTTTACATAAATAAATATTCATTATAAGCTTCAGTCTCAGAAAAATGCATTTAATTTATTGATATATTTATTGATAGATTAATCGCGATTAATCGCGATTAATTACAGAATTTTTTGCGATTAATTAGTTAATTTTTTTTAATCGATTGACAGCCCTAGTTAACATATAACATAGCAGATTATACACTGAACATCTTTTTTATCCTGGCCCCCCTCCTGTTCCCTCCCCCTATTTTCCCTTACTGGTATATATATTTATAAAGATATGTATATACATATATGCCTATATATACACACATACATATATACATACATATATACATATACATATATACACACACACACACACACACACACACACACACAGTATACAGTAAGGTGCTGAATAAATGTCTTTTTTCAAGACAAACAAGACTGCACATTTTAGAGTGGCCTTTTACTGTGACCAGTCCAAGACACACAACGCACCCACAACATAGTCATGCTGTTAAATCAGTGTCTTCAACTGCCACAATTTAATTTAATTTAATTTGGAGTGATTACCTTGGAAAATGGGAAGTGCTCACTAACACTGATTTTAACAAATATGTGAACGGAAATTGAGAGACAAAAGTGTTATATGTATGCTTAGTGTTAAAAAGGTCATACAAAACATTTATTAAACATTTAATGTCATTTTTTATCATTAAAAAACTAAGAAATGTTTCACTTCTTTACAAAATACAATAGAAAAAAACACATTATTTCAGTTAATTTTGTACATTAATAACACACTTCACTTCTGATGACAAAGTCTCATACTGTAAGGTGTGAATGCAGTCTACATCCTTCCACATTAACACTATTTTCAATTAGTCATCATGTCTGTTTGGTCCTCTGTGCAGGAACAGGAATGTTTGTGACATTATGCAGAAACTCATACAGCAATTTAGCGTTGTTAGAATTCCCGAGTATTTCTGCGAGCTTTTCTTGGCTGAGTTTGGCTAAATCTGCCAGGCTGTCTGCATTTTTTATAAGAGCCCTGTAGTTTTTTGTATTGACCCCAGGCATTTTTAACAGGAAGTCGTAAGGTCCGGGGTTGTAGAGATCTGCCGATTCAGCCACCGTGTCCGACTCGGCTGTGACTGCCTGAGCTGCTGCAGCATCTGGTTCGGCGCGACCTTGCTTTAGATCTAGGAAGAGGTCAGCTGTGGCGTGCGGGGAGGGGCACCAGAGTATACGGAGCCGAGGGAAATGCAAGGTGAGTAAGGTGAGTTTTGAGGAAATATCATTAGATGATATCTCATGGCGGAAATCCGTTCGGGCCATTAAGGAAAACGGTTTTGCTGGGTCAAACTCAATGAGGAGCACTGGTTTTTTGTAGTAGCGGGTCATGGACAGACACTGGGTGTAGAGGCGGCCGCTCTGCAATGAGCCAATCAGATCACTGACGCTCTTGCGCTCTACACATGTGTCCGGGGTCAGGATGTAATCACCGACTTCTAAGGTGACGGGTTCGATGTCGAGCCCGCGGCGGTGCAGCAAGGAGGGCAGCTCACTGCGGAACTCACGCATGTCCACAATGACCCGTGAGGGCTCTTTGGGCTGCTCCTGGCCTCCTGGTTGTTGGACAGGAAATAAAAATACAATAATAATGAGATATTTTATAAGGGAAGACACAAGAATCTGTGCAGGAAATTTAAAGAAAATGAAAAAATAGAGAACAAATCGACCGTTTAAAAAGACAATAAGACACATGCCTGCTTTGCGGGTGTTGGTGGTGGCATTGGCAGGCTCCAAATTTCTTGCAAGGTCAAGGTTGGTGTCTTCTCGCCCTTCCCTCTCCTCTGGGATGACCATAGTAGCCTTTTCCCTGCAGAGCAACACAGATACGATATCAATGAAAAGCTGACACTATAACAACATTGGCAAATACTCCCAAGATGCTTTGAGAAGAGAGAAATGGTTCAGACCTGATCAGGTGTTCAAAGGCTTTCTTTTCCTTAGACAGAGCCGTCAGGTACTTCTGTTCTTCTGTCGAGCCTCCGTAGATGAGGAAATAAACCCTCAGTGTTTTTCCAGGCCGGCTAGCTTTGTAGATTTCAAGCTGGCGAACGAAACTGAGCTCAGCGTCGTACAGCACCACGTAACTGGGCTCCACCTCGTGCAGCACCCGCGTCAGGCTGTGGGGATCAGTGAGGCCCTTCAGTGGGTGAATGACAATGAGTGGTTCCTTTAGGACACCATAGTAGGCGTCGGATGACAAATCCAGCTTCAGCTCTTCTTCCTCCTCCCCCATCAGTTCATCCTCGTCTCCGGTGCTGCCCATCACCACTGCTTCATCTGTCTCCTCTTTCCCTACCATCTGGGTCAAGGTCAGGGACGGCCTTTTCTTACTCTTCGTGGACTTTGTGTTTTTTTTCTGCGCAGGCTCCTTCCCCTTGGCTCCTTTCTGAGGCCAGCCTTTGCCCTTTTTGTGCGCATCGAGTTCAAAGGCAGCGGCCGCAGCGGAGTCCCGTTTACCGATCGTGCGGGCGTACAGACGGTTGAGCATCCATTCAGAGCTGTGTCGGATGCACTGCTGCAGCTGGGCACAGGTCCTGTCATCACTGGCACAGATGAGCACACCACCTGGGGAGGATGTGTTAGGCAGTTAGACAGATACATATACACACACTAAAGTTAGTGCGTACATCCAGTTAACCAATAGTGGATCAACAGCATACATGGCACAGTGATGGTGGATATTGGGACTCATCAAACACAGGAACTAATAACTTGCACTTGCACTAGTTACAGGGTCATTAACCCTAACTGTTTAAACAGTTTATCCGTTCATCCATTAGTTTAAGCTAAATGCACACAGAATTACTTCTTGGTGTATAAATACTCCAGATTCAGAACCACTGGCTTACTGGTACACCCAAATGAAATGTCAGCGTGTTTAAGATCTCTTAAACACAGCTCTCTGCTGGTTTATTTCAAATGTAGTTCAATTTGAGGATTCCTTGTTCTCATATAATTTTCCTGTCTTAGTGCTATGAAGTCAGTAAAAAATGACTAATGATTATGGTCATGTCAGTGGACAACAGAACCACCTTTTGGAACTTAAAAGTTAGTTATTCATAGAATAGAGATGACACACACTGTTTAAATGCTGGACCTTTAAAACACTTTAATAGATCGGAGCTCTGACCTGGTTCATGTTGAGAGCTCTTGTTCTCCCTTTCAATCTCCTGCAGTACCTCAGTCAGAGCCTCCCACTTCGGGCTCTTCTCCAGCACCAGTTCCCGCTTCAACTCTGAAACAATCATACACACAAATACACTGAGCCTTAAGTAATTTTAACACTAACACACATATGAGCAGATAACTTTGGTGATCATTAATCTGAAGGTCACATTGTCAGACATCTGTTCACTGCTCAGTTACCTAAGACAGAGGATGACTTCTGTTTCTCTGCCTCTGCTCCCACTTTGAGTTTCTTCTTGCTCTCGGGGATGCGGTAAACTCTAGCTCTGGCATTCATAAACATGGAGGTACTGGAGTCGAGGAACAACCACCCTGATGGTTACAACAACATGTACATGCAGTCAAACAAGGATACAGGTGAATAATCACAGAGATTAAGTATTTTATTTTTACCCCAAAGTACTTCTAAGTGCAGCTAAGTGCATGCAGTTTACCTGAATTGGATCCAAAGATCTTTTGGCTGGAGCGCAGCGACTCGAGCAGATTGAGGAAAGTCACACAGTCGTACTGGGTGAGGTACAGCAGGAGAACCCTCAGCACTTTCAGGTCCTGGACTAGGCCTTTGGTCTTTGCTCCCAGCTGGTGCCACAAGGGGTCCAGGTAGTGACGGATGGTCTGGATGGGAGTAAGTCAAAACACAACTTTAGCCTTCGCTCAGTTGGTAGAGCATCCGCCCCAGGTACGAAGGCTCAGCAGCAGCCCAGGGTTCAAATCTGACCTGCAGCCCTTTGCTGCATGTCATTCCCCATCTATCTCCCCACATTCCTGTCATTCCTCAGCTGTCTCTAAAGCTTGAAACAGGCCCCTAAAAAAGAAAATTCAACTCACATAAGGTCATCAAGATAAGTCAGATAAAAAAAAAAAAAAGTTTTTTAGTATTACTGGGGTCTTCCTGTTCTTTGGAATGATTGCAAAAATCATCTGACTCAAAATTAATCTGGCACGTATTACCTGTAATACTTTGCCAAGCACAAACATATTTTTCTTCCACGTTGAACGATGCAGGCTGTACCGCAGTGCAAGTCATTTATAAGAACTTAAACAGCACTTTTGGATGCAAATTTAATTTCATTCCACGTTTTGAGCTTTTTTTCTTGTTACCATCACATCAGACACGAGCATTCAATATATTAATCATATACTGTTTATGCCAGAAGATGAAAGTTAATCTTAGTATAAAATTCTAAACCTAAATCAGCTTAATCTCTGTCATTAACACAGTGACAGACCTTGTCGAAGGACCTGCCTAGCGTGTTCTCCAGGGAGAGGTCCTCGGCCTCGAGGGTGGGGTTGTAACGTTTCAGCTCCTTTAGACAGGCGCTCATGATATCCAGGATGGAGCTCTGGATGGCTCTCATCGCCGGCGTCAATGACACATGGAGCTCCACCACCTCCGGCTTGTGCCTGTCCAGTGCTGTGTTTACGGATGCTTGAAACCTGTTGAATGAATTAACAGAACAAAGGTAAAGATGGATGAGAGTCTTTATTAATGTTCTTAATCAGACCCGTGCTTTAACGAAGCACTACTACATTTCATCATACCTGGGCCACAGGTAGAGCTTCTTAACGAAGAGGTTCCTCATCACACGCTCCACCTGGCAGAAGCCGGAGGAGAAGGCTGCGGCCTTGTCAGTGAAAGCTTTAATGAAGCCTGTCTTGTTCTTTTGTCTGAAGAGACGAAGGATGAAGGCTTCCTGACATGACTCAATGATTTTATGAGCACGATACACCAGGATGCCTGAGGGGGTGGTACAGAAGATGTTACACCTATAAAATATAATGCAATGCAATAATACTACATGACTTTACAAGAAACTACCTCTTCTTTTTAGTGGTTTTATTATACAGCTCATTTACCTTTATACTTACCTTTAAATGCGTATTTCCTAGTTTATATAAGACAGTCTTAAAGTTTATAAAACCTTTTTTTTTTGCGTTTCTCGGCTGATTCTAATCTAAAATATTGGCTAATTTATTGTGTTTACATGTTACGATGTTATTAGCATTGAAATGGCCCTGCCATTACTTAGGCCCAGCCAACTGATCAAGTTAAAGCTTAATTATATCAATAATGAATCCTGAATAAGGCAGTTTAAAAATGCATTTATTACGTTTTAATGATAACTGACATTACAGGACCAAAATAAAAGCACATAAACAAACAAATAAATACAAAATACCAGAGACTAATAACTGTTAATAATTATGACACATAACATCTGAATATGGAACAAAACATGGCTCTCATTTTAGCCACCTGACCTGATATAAGATGAGCGGGGATGCGGTCCGTAAGGAAGTCGACCACGAGGATCCTGCTGGTGACGAACAGCACTCCACCCTGTGTGTAAACATTGTAGCGCTCAGCGCTCTGGACGTCGCTGGTGACCGTCCTGGGAAGGTGGGTCACACCCTCCATTCTCAACTGCTCCGTGAAATACTCCTGAGAACAGACGACAAGCGAGGATTTAGTTAAATAGTACCTTTACATATTGGTTGCAGCAAGAGGTGTCTGTAAAACTTTGATACCATGGAGTCATGTAATAACGTATTATTACTGCTGAATACTACTAGAATATTACTGCTGCTTATTTTCTTTAATTAACTGATTAATCATTTGGTCTAAAATGTCAAAAAATAGTAAAAGATATCCAAGTCTAAGGCGATGTCTTTAAATATCTTGCATTATTCAGTTTAATATGATATAAAATGCATGAAATCTCCATATTTGAGAGGATGAAAACAACACCTCTTCAGCACCGACTAATCGTTGCAGTTTTTGTTATCACTGTGTGCTGGATGTGGGGATTTGCAGCATGGGGGGCCCAACAAAGCTTCTCTCTTCACCCTGTACACATCAGACTTCAGACACAACACTGACACTTCTTCTCTGATGATACATCACAGTCATCGTGTCATTGACATGTATCAGAAAGCAAATGGAGGACAGGGCGGTTGTCATCCAAGAAGCTTCTTCAGTTCTGATGAGAGGTGAAACATCTTCACGGATCTACAAACAGTCCAGTTGCCCCCAGACTTCACCATTTTTTTTTTTTATTTTTTTTTTATGAAGATGACCTGTAGATCTTGAGAAACCTTCACACAGGGTTCCCACACCTTTTCATGAACCAAATTCAAGCACTTTTCAAGCACCTTCAAGCACCAGTTTTTCCATTTTTCCAGCCACCTTTAAATAGGTAGCCTACTAGTTGTGTTTGCCATGATGGTCACTGGAAGCGCAGGCGGTGCCACTGTACGGCATAATAATATGGGTCTAATTAGATTTTTCATATGGTGGTAGTGTGACTGTTGATTATTTTAACTAATTGTGAATGCTTGTCTTCTCAGCTGTGGCGGTGTATGTGTAACTACCAAGCGCAAAAACAGTGAAAAGAATACACAAATGTCAAGCATTTTCAAGCACTTCACAAAAAAAAAATTCAAGCATTTTCACAACCTTGAAAAAACCGAATTGAAATTCAAGCATTTTCAAGGAATTCAAGCACCCGTGGGAACCCTGTTCACAGTGAGCAGGTACAATATCAGAGCCCTGTAACTGGCTCCCCTAAATGGAATGCAGCCATTATTAATAAGTGGGCCTGTCTGCTGTGGAAAGAGTGTGTTGTAAAGTATAGGCTGTTGGTAGAATATGGTGATTATAGATTAGTTTCAGACAGCTACCCTGTTTCAGTCTCTCACAACAAAAACGTGAAATCCACCTACAAGCTCCGTTCTTCACGTTTATCAATGACCAACACAAACGTCCATATAAGCCGTAGTTGCTTAGCAACTAGTAAGTCATCAGGAATCCGGTTACGCTTATCTCCGTGTCCCTCACCTGTTCAGGTGTGGTTGTGTTGAGCAGAAGTACCAGGCTTCCCTCCTCCGAGTAAACCCGCATGAACTGCAGCAGTATGCGGTCTATGCCCATCCCCTCCGCCGCCACCAGCAGCCCGTCAGAGCCGAAAAGACTCAGAAACATCTCCGTCTCGAACTCCAGCAGCGGGCCCGCCATGTCGGAGCCACAGACGCAGAGCTCCCGGCGCTAAATACAGAACGTTTTCTCTCACTGCCCGCCAAAATGTTGTATAAAAGGAGGCAAAAACCGGTGAGAGACGGTCACAGCTGAGCCGTCACGTCTGCTCGACAATGTTTTGAAACCGCGCATCCGGTCACGTGACACTAATAACAAACAAGCGCGTGGTGGAGAGTGACGTTTAAGGTGAGGAGCGCCATCTGCTGACATGGAGGATAAACACTGATATTAAAGGAGCAGTGTGGCATGTAGCGCTGCTTATTCTTATTCACGTGATTATACACCAATGAAAAAGAAAGTATGCATATTCTATTTTTTTTTTTACCATATTCTGTAAATACAGCCCCCGTAAATCTGACACAACCTGTCATTTATTTCATATCACACTCTTCAGTATGAACCATATTATTTAGTATGCACATACAAATAGGTTTTAAGTCTGAATAAAAATGTAAAGTCTTCCTTGTTGAAAGTTTCTTGTGTTCTTGTGTTTTACAAGATTTGAGAGTGAACAGCGTAACCGTTCTGAATTCGTGTCATCCCTTTTTATTTGTCTCTCTCCAGTTTTCATTTTTTTTCGAAATGACATAACAGTCAACTCACTGGTGCTTTTTCTCCATAGGCATGTGAATGCATCATATATAATATAAAATGGTGTGTTTGTCTTTTCAAAATGCATTTAAACAGAATAATAATCCTCATGTCATGTTGTCAAGCTGATTTCAGGACATGCTGACATAAGGTTTGGAAAATGGTTAGCAATAAAATTGTACATGTACATAATTAGGACGGCACTGTCACCTCACAACAAGAAGGTTCCTGGGACATTTCTGTGTGGAGCTTTCATTGTCCGTTCTCCTCCCACAGTCCAAAGACATGCAGTTAACAGGTTAATTGGTGACTCTATAGTCATAGATGTTAATGTGAGTGTGAATCATCTGTTTGTTGGTTGTTCGTCTCTATGTGTCAGCCCTGTGACGAACTGGCGACTTGTCCAGGGTGTACTCTGCCTCTCACCCAGTGCCAGCTGGATTAGACTCCAACCCTTACAACCCTGATAAGGAGGTTACAGAAAATGGATGGATGTACATGATTGATGTGGTGAAAGCATGCATCTAAATTCTGTTTTAGAGACATTTACTTCCTGACAAGAAGAACATATTTCTTTTAGGAAACAGTCAGACCTTGTTTTGGCATCAAACGTCACATTTTAGTGAGTTTAGTCAGTTTTTCCAATATCATATCTGGTTATAACCTGCATCACAGTATCAGACCTAAAAAACTGCAATAAAATACTACACCACTTTCAGTTAACTGCACCAATAATAAGTACACTATCAAACAATAGAAATGGGCCCAGGGATACAGGATAGAGCGCCAATAGCTGTTTTAGTGACAGCATTAACGTGTTTTCGGGTGGATTATTCCTGTAATGCACCGACAGGAACAAAGCTGTAATATGCTTGCATAACAAAGCCTGCCAGCTGGGCGTTGTGAAACTCTGTTGAGTCAGCCCACATTTCTCTGCCGTAAGAGAGGAGGCTGATGGGACCAGAATAGGTCTGTGCTGGTGAACGACAGCAGAGGAGCAGGACGATGCTGAGCCCACTGCCACCACCACCTTCAACACACCACACACTCACACACATAATCACAGAGGTTTTGTTACACAGAGGCACGGACGTGACTCATCATGGTTTTGAGACTTTAAGCTTGAATTGGATGTTTGTATTTGTCATTCATCCACAAACAACACATGGACGGCACGTTCTTTCTTTTCACTACTCTGCAAAGTTAGTTCATGTTACCCTTCAAATGACACCGGAAACTGGTGTGTGTGTGTGTCGATTTGACCTGTCAGGAAAACTAATTTCTTTTAAAATCCTGATTTTGAATAAATGAGGGGTGAAGGACTGTTGCAGAAATAAAGTGTATTAATTAAAACTCATATTTCAGTGACTACCTTCCATCACTAATGAATTTCATTAATTCTGTCAACAACTGAGGGAAGAGTAATATGGCAAGTCTTAAATGGTAGAATATAATTACTGGCCAGAGTTAATTAATGGCCAAAGCTCAACATCAATGGCTGACCTTCACTGGTGGCAAGTGACTACTACAGTTTTCAGGTACTGGTACTTTACTTGGATATATCCATTCTACTATTCTACTCCACTCTACCTGCTGTGGTTACCTTGCTGATTTAGATTTCACATAAAAATCATATGATAAGTTCATAAAATAAAGAGGCGATTACCAACTTCTTTAGCTTATGACCCCTACAAAAGAACAGTTCTTCTTCTCTTGTTCTCAGATAGTTTAAGTTATAATAAATAACTGAAACCCAAACAAACAAAATATGAATTCTAAAAAATAAATAAACATTTGTGTTGTGGAAAGGTTTTTCCCCAACTCCTGCAGTTATTTCATGATTTATCTTGTGACACTAAGGTTGGGAACCACTGGATGAAATGACAAATCTGTACAATATTTTAAAACTAGCTCAATTTGGCCAGATACAGCAGCGAAATGCTACATATATTTTTTGCATCAGTATTTATTAAAAAAGTGACATAATAGAATCACAGGGGGTATTATTCTGCAGAGAGAATACTTTTATTTTTGATACTTTAAGTATACTTTCAGGAAAAAAACTACTTCAGATCTTTTAATTAAATAAGAATTTAAGACTTTCACCTGTAGTGGAGTAATTTCACATTGCTAGATTGACACTTTTACTTTCAAAGAGGAGCATATTAACCTTCTTGGGTCTGAGCAGATTGCTTTTGCAATCATGGCTGATTGCTCAGACCCCAGATGCTTGATGCCAATGGTTTTGGAATGAGACATTCAGCAAGTAAAATACTGCGCGGTACTTGTGCTTTACTTGAGTATTTATATATTCTGCTACAGTCTACTGGTACTACATTTCAAGGGCAAATATTGTACCTTTTACTCCACAACTTTACCCACTAGTTACTTTACAGATATAGAATATATACAAAGTGGTGCTTACACATAATCCTTCAATAATCCTACAATAAAATATAAATTCTATCTGGCCATTATTTTTTATGAGAGCTTTTACTTTTGGTGCTTTAAGTATATTTCATGATAGTGATTTTGTTCTTGTAACAAAGCATTTAAACACTTGTATTATTACTTTTATCTAATTTAAAATATTTCTTACACTACTGCAACAATTACATAAAGGTGTTATCATTGGGGGTCCATATACAAAGCAGTGTAGTGTAATATATCTGGCCCTGTATTTTTGAGCCTATAGTCGTCCTTCCATATGATCTCACTGTGAAATCTCAAATAAATTGCAGGCCTGCTGACTAAGGAAGATACAAAGCTCCGACACTCCAGCCAACATCAAAGGTGACCCTGAAGGCAGAAGACTCAGTGCCGGGCCCACGCTGTTTCGCCTCAACACTGTAATGCTACTTGGGAGGTTCATAGGTGCCTTGAACAGAAACTGATAACTTGATAGACGCCAGAGGAAAGCTGGAGGAAGCCAAGCATGAAAAGATAAATGAGGCTCTACCTCCATATGAAAGGGCTGAAGCGACATGATCTAGATTATTTCAAGTGTAAAAGCCATAGCCTTTATAGCCTTGTGTTGAGCTTGCAAACTATGTTTATTCAGTTTATTATGATGATTATGAGAGGGGTTCATTAGCTAAGACCAAACTTTTGCTGACTACAAGGGTTCACTTGATCTTTTTAAAGAGATGAAACATAATATAAAGATCTGACACAGCATCCCTCCAGTGGTTTTGTCAAAAGGGTCCATTGATTGCTTAAAACAATGCAACTCTACATCTCAAGTGGCATCATATTTGTCACATCAAATGACAGATTGTACTAAGAAGATACCAAAAAAAAAAAAAAAAAAAAAAAATTGATTAAAATAGTGCACTGTCCTGAACAAGCCTATAGAGAGCAGTGGAGCGCTTTGTCCTCACATCAGACGAGCCAACCTCTGGGGTGATCTGTGTGTCCGTCCAGCCTCTTCTGGGAGACAATCAGCAGCTTCATGTCAGGATGAAAACATGAAGCAGGCGGTTTGGATGGAGTGGTAACACGACACCATTAGGGCTGACAAGAGAGAGGAAGAAAGATATAATTGATTCTGCTATTATTACAGTTTTATGGTACATGAAATTGAATCAAATGATGCATAAATATGCTTGGAGGAAACGGCATGTTTCCACTAAGGGAGCTTCGGGTTGGTTGGCACATGTGAGGGATTGTGGCGAAAACTGTTCATCCGCCTCTCTTTGCACCGAGCGAGATGAGTAAAAATGTACGTTTGGCAGCTGATGTGCATCCTGATATCATGGACAGTGTGGCACATTGTAAATGGGAGGAGAACAGCTTGAAATTGATGGCAGGCTGGAGGATAAAATAAGATGAGATATTTAACACTGTCCGCCTGACTGCAGTGTAGGAGGGAGAGAGAGAGAGAGAGATAAAACAGAGAAAGAAAACAGCTAAAGGCTTGATACAACCAGCCCTCATTAGGAAAAGAGTGAAGCAGCAGGGTTTTGTTGTAAATGGAGGGCTAAGCCTGAGAGTCAACTAGGCTCTAAGGGCCAAACTCAACGCCTCTGGAGGTTAACACACACACGAGCCCACTCTTTAAAGGGATATCCTGACATTTAGAAAAATATACTTATGGGCCTGCTTCTTCAGAGTTACACTCGAAGATGTCCACTCTCTGGTTTGTACGTTACATTTTTTGTAGCCATCTGTAAACATGTTTATTTCTGCTGAAGTTAGACATTTTCAAAATGGGGGCTGATGGTTATTGACTGGGTTTGTAGCCAGCCTCAAGTGGACGTTCAAGGAACGGCAGTTTTTGGCACTTCTGCATTGGCTTCACTTCACAGCCACACAGGTTACCTCTTGTTCAGCTCTAGCTTAATTTAATGTACACAAGAATTGAAACTAATGCTTATTAGTCTAATAGTAAGGTAGTTAGCATGGCACATCATTCATATAGAACTACAACATCATCATCATTTTTACACTAGTTTTACACATTAAACAGATGTAAAACATGCTATTAGTGAGCTTAAGTAGCTTCATATTTACTGCGCAGACATCAATGTGATAAATATGCTCATCTTACTCACAGCAAGAAAACAAACAAGTGTATTTCCCAAAATATCAAACCCTAAAAGAATCTGCACTCTTGCATCGACGCTATTACTGTGGTGGCAGAATAAAAATGAATGCCTTCACTGACAGTGAAAGTACATAAATTATCTTCGATGGATTGAATTATCCCTTGTAAATGTGGAAGTATTTCTACACTAGTGTGGAACATTAGTTTGAAATTGGTTATTACAGTTTTTGGAAAAGAGAACACGGAGGTTTTGTCCGACCGCAACATTGTGGATGTGAAAATTCTGTTCAGTGCTTAAACCCAGACAACATTATTTGTTAGTTTCTGATTATAAACCGACCTGCAGTTAATGATTTCTTGCTCTGTTGTCAGAAGAAATTGGTTGCCACGCGCATGAAATTGTAAAAGTGAAATTTCAGCCAGGAGACATGCAGATCACCCAACTTAGAGAGAGAGCGATCAGCGGCACATGCAGATGCTGTTTTGGTCAATCTGACTCTTTTGGACACGTAACTGAATTTAAGTACAATTACTCACATCACTAAGTCCGTGTAAAGGCAATTCTGAGATCTCTTTCAAAATACATTAAATAATGTTGGGAAATAGTTGCTGAAAATGTGAAAAGACTTTGAACTTTGATATATTAACGTTTTTAAGTCCAGGATTTTTTGGGCAGTCCTAAAGGGTGCCTTGATGACACACTGAGGCCACCCTGAGCATAGCCCTGCATCCCTAACAGAGACAAAGAGATGAACTAATCTTGCACAGTGTTTCAAAGTTAGTCATGTCATTTCCTAAACTCATCTGACACGTTTCAGTTGCTTGAAAATTACCTCTTGACTGCTCCCATGAGTGGGCGTGGCTTTAGTGTCTGCGGACACGCCCCCACAGTCCTGGAGCTACTGATCATTCTTATGGATTTTGATGCCTAATTTAAAAAACTTGTGGATATTTTTAATCATTGAAATTTGAATTTGGTTAATAACACTTTCTTCTTTGGTCTGACAAACTCAAAAGACATATTTATTTTGACTTCACAAGGACTTTAATGTAGCAGAGGTTTGTGTGTTGTGTTTTGGTGATTCATCCTGTACCCGTTTATCCTTACCAAGTTGCAGGGGGCTGGAGTCTATCTCAGCTGGGGCGAGAGGGAGGGTACAGTTTAGAGTCACCATTTTTTTGTAACGTGGAAGTTAGCCAGAGTACCTGAAAAGAACCAAGGCTGACATGGGAAGAACATGCAAACTCCACACAGAAAGGCCGCAGTCAAGGTTCGAACCAGGAACCTTCTTGCTGTGAAAGGACTGCAATACACCACTGTGCTACCCCATGATTTGTTGATTTACAGTGTGTTATTGAACAGGTTTACAGGTAAGATGCCACAGCACCCCTTGTTTATTTCTTCCCTCAACCCAGATTTGTTATTCCATTAAGGTTCAACTTAAATCCAATCCCAACACCAAAGCCTGCCAACAAAGGCAGCCCTGAAAAAAAAAAAAAAAAAAAAGCAAAATGCAAATTTTTTGTTTTGGCTTTGGAAAGGTTTTATATTTGGAATGTGAAACGAATAACCTCAATTCAAATCTTCATGGAGTACTTTTAAAAAAATATTTCAGATGCTCTAGTCTGTCCATGATTAAAGTTCTGGGCCAAAAACTCTTCAACTGCACCTCAGACTGAAGCAACTGACTCAGGATTAAATTCCCCAAAAGTGTGATTCACTGTAAGCCTTTTAGTGCTAAGAGCAGTCACAAATTTAGAAAACTGTGCAAGCGCAGCTGAGGTTCAGCAGATATAAAAGTACTCCAGCGGCAGCACAGAAGATGGCTGCTGCAGGCTCTACATGTATAGCATTTCAGGTTGTCATGACCCTTGTTACTTCAGCACCATAGTGGAATATGACTAAAGATTACGGTGCTTGGAAATGGCAGAGTGGTGCTGCTGCATGTGAGATTATTACAGAACACCCTCAGTGCACTGAAATATAGATGAGAGAGAGGAGCATTTTGGTACTCAGAGCTGGGTCAAGCAGCACCAGTCAAGCAGCCCCTGTAATGCTCAACTATAATGACAAAGAAGTAATTTCTTTGTTTGTGTAATGGTGTGAGCTGATTACCAAAAGCAGAGATTTAAATGTTTTCCAGGGCTGCAATTTGCATATATTATCAATGACAAAGCAAGAGAATAAACATCATTGCAGCGAAGGAAAAAGCACTCTCTCGTGGTCAAACACAGCACGCTAAAGAGATGAAAAACTTCTACTGGAGCAAATGTATGGCTTTTATAAAGGGGCCTGAGCGAGGCTCGCTGCCCGTCACATCTGCTTTGGCAAATCACCGTGACAACGGATGCCAATAAAGAGGACGATATGTGGCGTTTGTGAGGAAAAATGAAAAAGAGAAACAGAGGGGAGAGCCGGGGGGAGAGGAAAAGACAATAACAGGAAGTGAAAGAGTGAGACAGATAAACAAATCTTTCTTCCCCGTAATGTTTGGCGAACCGGCACAACGGCTGGCTTTGTCAAACGGGCATATTAGATGAATAATTCAAGGCGGCTGGCAGACTGGAGGTTTAGACGATGGTGTCAGTAGGTGACAGGGGAAGACATGTTACAGGCTGGAGTGGATGTCGGTGATGCATTAGAGGGATTGACTGCTTTGTGCGTGCGTGTGTGTGTGTGTGTGTGTGTGTGTGTGTGTGTGTGTGTGATAGAGAGATAGAGGGCGGGAGAGAGAGAGAATGAAAGTAACATGAGGTTTGTTGAGAATATCAGAAAAAGATGAAGAGAAGAAGGTTTAATGTGTTTGTGAGATGTGGAAGCAGACGTGAACAGAGAAATACCCACCCTGCAGAGGGACTCGCATGCAGAGTTTTCGGGATCCATTAGCATATCCCTCTCATGAGCGATCATGGGGAGAACTGCAACTTCTTTCATGGTATTTTCTCCCCAGCACACGCCATGGAAACTAGACTTTCTGTTTGATGTTGCGGACACACATTTCCTGCGTCTATGAACCAATAAACCCGTAAATCCTGGCGGATCTGAGGCCCGTTATCGACCGGCAGACCTCACATCCACAATACTGCACTTCCCAGACCAGAGATAGAGATGCGATGAAGAACAAGTGAGAACCAAAGGAGAGAAGCAGAGATCAAGGCAGCTCAAAGGCTGATTTGATCTCTACCAGCAATGTCCTGGAGAGGTGAGTCTCACTGTGGTGTGGAGGAGGGTGTGGAGGTTGATATAGTGCTCAAGCTGAATGTAAAACCTTGGTAGTGGCGTTTATGTTTTCACATTAACATCATCTTAACATTAAGGGAACTGAAGGCTACAATATTGAATGTGTTGCCTTGAAGCAGGGAACTGTATCACTCTCCTCTATCTCAGCTGGACAAGTTTGCACCATCACACTTTGTACTTTGAATGAAAAGGCAACTATAAGCTGAGGGCTGAAACAAACTGCTGTATATTTACTTGTGAGTCAGACCCTTTTGTCTGCCTCCTCCTGCAGTCCTTGGGAGCTTGATAGCAAGAGGCCATCGCTCTGTCCAGAGAACTCAGCAACAACCAGTCTTCACACCAGTTATCACAGCAGGGCACAGCAGCTAGCCCTTTCCCTCACCTCCACCTGGCCCTGCAGCTGGCCCCCCCGCTGTCTGCAGCTCCAATCTTAGAATGGTACTCACTTGTTTCCTGGCTGGAGCGACAAGCCAGTGGACAGTAGGGTCTCTTTTCAGCTGGGCTGGCCCTTGCGGGCACTCCAGTGCTGGTTCCTCCATGGTGGCGCGCTCCCCCCTGTGCTTCCAGTTTGGCCACTGTTTTAAATTCTCCCAGTGCTCCTGCACACCTGTCGCTCATGTCCTCGATCATCCACCATTTGGCATCTATCTGTTATCTGAGATGAACAAACTAGTTGCTACTAGTTTTTACATTTATTCTGTATGCATTTCTTTATATCTAAAAATGTACTTCTAACAATGGACCATGAAATGCTGTCCTCACAGCAGGTAATGGACTACCAGATGAGACTAAAACGTCCACTTCAAAGCAGGTCATGTTCATGTATAGCCAGTTTCTCTGGAAGTGCCCTTGGTAATTGTCCAACAAAATAACATGCTGCTGCTCACAGCTGTTGTGACATTCAGTGACATTTTAAAGTTGAAGACCCAATTTTCTTTGCGTGAATTCAAGCTTGCCCTCTTTGCTCACAAAGCGATATGCATTTAAAATCATACAATGCAGGAAATGCAGCTATATTTCTTATAAAACACAGTAAACTAAAAGCATAGCATTCTCCATTTTAGCTCCACGTGTTAGAAAGGTCTGCATTGTCACAAGAGTCGAGATCAAGATTACTAAAGTCTTAAATTAAAAGTATGTATTGAAATAAAGTACAAGCATCCTTTAAATTACTGTTTAGCTGTTTCTGTCTTTATCTGTGGACAACAGGTGCAGACATATTGACATGTAACAGCTTAAAAACAGGTGACAAATACACAGAATAACAATACATCCTTTTCATTAATGACATCTGGATTCATCTAAACCAGGTGTGACTAATAACATTAATAATGACTGTGTTTATTTACAGTATGTGTCAAGATTAGGAGAGCATTCCTCCACTTTCTGGCCCTGGAGCACACTGGCTCACTTGTGTGGTTTACTGACAGTCATGAATAAAATGAAGTCATCAATAATGTTATTAGTTACACATGCGCTTGTCTTGCGATGACATGTCAAAATGTCTGCCATGAAAAGGACAACTTACAGTTATGAGTCCATGGAGTCTGATGAGTTCAATTCCCAGAATAGTTGTACCGAAGTCTAATCAGCCAGAACAACCAAAAGGACCTGTGTGAGGGTGTAGTAATTTAATAAACCTATCATCTATATATCAATCAGTGTATCACACTATATAAAAGGGGATCAACAGTGAGAGTCATCAGGAGTGAACTACAGGAATTGGCAAAATAATAAGTTGAAGTTTTAGGGTGATATATGGCCAGAAATGGAATCTAACATGCATAACTATGTTTTCAGTAATGTATAATCACCTCAGAAAATGAATTGTGAAATGATCTGTTTTGTTAGAAGACAACAAAGTCAACAAATGCACCAACACAATGCAGAACAAGTAACAATGATATTTGCTATAACCTGTAGTTTTTACAGCATATCTAACTGAATACATGTGTGTAAAAGAAACCTCAATAGTCTCAACAGGCTACTCGTGCCGTTTTAGTCCTGACCTTTTTAGGCCACTGTAGCTTATTCTACACACTTGGAATGGGAGCGGTAAGCTGGGGGTTTGGTTGAGTTGATTGCAATCTGCAATCTCACTACTAGATGCCGCTAAATATTACACACTGTACCTTTAATTTTATCTTTCATTCATGGCCATCTAGTCACCTTGGAGGTTCAGCAGGTTTGTTAATTAGCATTAATGTAGAGACTTGCAGTGTATGGCTGATTGGAATTCAGAGAGAAAGTCAGATGGTAGGCTACGCAGTGTTTTATCTGATTATCAGGACTCAAGATTAGGTCTTTGTTGTCAGAGTCCCAGAGGAGATGAAAGACCTGGTCAAAGTTCACAGAAAATATCTAAAGAATCCATTGCTATCATTTTGACCCATTTCAGCTCATGAGTACGGAAAGAAAAGGGCAGCTGGGAAAGTTATGTAAGGTCTGGATGAAGCCAGTGTATTTACTGGGAGTCATTGGAGATGTTAGCACATAGCCAAGGTTTAGTGAACATGTGCGTGTAGCATAAACACTAGTTCAGGTACACGCACACAAAGATATGCACACTTCTGCTTATAAGAGCCAGATAGCTGTCAAGCGTCTGATGCACTAAGTCAAAGGCAAAGGAGGATTTTAAACATTAGCGTTCCTCCATAATTCCTTCTAATCCAAACACTAATACAACAGTAGGAAGTTCAATCTAATTGAGGAGGGGATGAAAGCCAAGGATATCCTGTGTGGGAAAAGATATCTGGATTAATTAGTATTGTTGTTGTAGTGCATGTGTGTAAGTACTGTATGTGCCAAAATATGCTTGTGTAACAGTGTATGTGTCTGTGTGCGTGTGTTTGACAGTATATGAGAGGGTAATTGTTACTGTATTATATCCTATATGTGGAGCCGCCACCTCATCAGTGAACGTTCACTGTCATAAGAAGCATGTTTGATTGGATTTTCCTATTTTAATCACTCTGTCTCTATTTTTGCTTATGGTGGTGGGGCCTGGCTAATTACACGGATGGATTAAATTTGAATGTCAACATGTTTAAGGCATGCAATCACAGCCATAAACACATAAAGGCGAATCTGGAAGCATCATTTTAGATTAATCAACCACACAGGAGAGTTTGTCTGTGTATCTTTATGGGGACGTGTGTGTATTTGCACCCTTTTGAGGACCATGTTCTTATGAGTACATGGGCTACATGCAGTGTTGTGGAACTCATGTTTCACTCTTTGAAGGGTGTCTAGTGTTGGAATCAACTGAATTTTTACTTGGTCTTGTCTCGGTCTCAGACCAGAAGGACTCAGGATTTTTTTTGAAACCACAACTGCAGGGATATCACTAAATTATGTATTGTCTGATTTATTCCTTAACATCATTACTGTGATTGGACATAAAATTTCCTGCTTCAAATCAGCTGTCACTACTCCACGCCCCCATCACAAGCACTCCAAGAAAGTGAATGATGGAGTCTGGAGACGAAGCTGTGGCTGTCTAAAAGGCGGTGTCAGCCAAATCTTCTGTCATAAAAGTTGGCGATCTGAACCCCAAAGAGTTCGTCTGCAAAATGGTGTCCAAAACAAAACACAGCAGTATGTAAATTCTGCAATGCAATGCTTAGTGAGACGACTGGAACCATGCGATACCGATAGATATTTGGCAAATATTAGGCACATATTAGCTACATAAATAGCTAGTAGGTAGTAGCTGGTCTTGATTTGGTCTCAACCCTCAGAATGAAAAATTGTCCCAGTTCAGGTTTAGATGGTCTTGCTACATGTAAACTGCAGAAAACTGCACTCTATTGACAGGATTTATTTACCTTGCCACCTTTCCCAGAATCAGAGAGAGTCAGTGTGAGTGCTCATCAGAAGAATTGCAGCATTGGTTGTTGGTTCACATACTTGTAGTTGTGTTTTAGGTGTCAGCATCCTTGAAACTGGGTCAATGTGTTGTCTGTGTCTGAAATCAAAAGTGCTTGTAGGTGTTCTGTGTAGCAAAGCTCAAAGTGAAAAGCCTGTCATCATAGAGAAGGGCCAAAGACAATAACTACAGAAAAGGGCTTACAATTTCTGACAATCTTTCCTTGAAGGCATTCATAGTGTCGCACTTGTTTGTGCAGATGGAAAGTGACTTAAGTAATTCTGTAGAAAAAAAGCTTGAGAGAGTGCTTAGTTTCTCACCTCACCATTCATAAAGATGTAGGGGTTTCAGACACTATTCAACCATTCATTTTTTACTTAAGTTGAGGCATACTGACACATTTGCTGTATTCTCTACATGGTAAAGTTGAAAATAGCACGAAAGAGAACACTCTTCTTGTACTAACTGTCAAACTTGGGTTTCTAATCAGATTTTCTAATCTGACTGCACCAGATGTTCTTTTTATATGGAGCCATGTGTGAAATCTTTGTTAGAAACGATGGAAAAGGGCAGACATTTAGAAAATAAAAATTACAGGCCAGGTTATTGAACCATTCACTGTCTGTCATGGGCAAACTTCAACCATTCAACCGTCAATGAACCACATAACGTAGTCAAACTCATAGGACTCTGTGATTATTCTGTAATCGCTGTATTCTGACACAAGCTCATAGATTGAAGCCTGGCAAAAAGGATTTTTGGTTTCATACATGATTTTGTGCATGATTTCACCCATA
Organism: Larimichthys crocea; assembly: GCF_000972845.2. Lineage (NCBI taxonomy): Eukaryota > Metazoa > Chordata > Actinopteri > Sciaenidae > Larimichthys > Larimichthys crocea. The sequence continues at coordinate 11,493,031 of NC_040026.1, forward strand.
AGTAATGTAGAGTGTAATATACATTGAAGAAATACTTGCAGTGGCCTATTGTTCTACGACTAAGTGGTACCAAATTAGAATGAGGCTTTTCAGACACTATTTAGTAGTTGTTTAAAAGAATAGTAAATTAAAATCTCTCACAGAATAGCATCTTGAATTGGAGACTGCAGCTGTATTCTTACAAATCAAAAGTAAGAGTAACAGGTACGTGCTTCGTGTTCTGTAATATTTTATTTAAATGCATGTAAGTGTGTGTAAAATGTGTGTAAGTGCATGGAAAAGCAAAGTATATCCTGTTTATCCCATGTTCCCTTCATGTTTTCCACTTAAGTTCCTGCTGAGTGAGGAACCACCTCACTATAGTAGTTGATGAGTGCGACTGACAAAGTTTCATGTGTACTTTAAGCCTGGGTTTTCATCTTCTTTCCCTTGTTTCCTGAGAAACTTAAGAATATTAATATTTAGAATGATTGTTGCCTCGCCTCATCTCACCGCGGAGATGCTTTCAGCAATGCGCAGCACGTCAGCACCCGTCAGTTTAGTGTGTTGTTAGCCAGCATCTTGGGTGCTAATGTTCCCCCACAGTTTATTGCTTGGTGAAATGGCTCCATTAGAGTAGAAATCCACAGTAATGGCATACAGATGGGTCATCATGCGCTAAAGCAAGCTAAGACTTGTGAGGGGGAACGCTGACGGACAGGAAGGAAAGCAAAATGTCAACCTACCTTTAAACTGTGAGTGTATGTGTGTGTTTACGTATGATAAAGAAGAAAATATTATATTTGCCAGAATCACTATGTATTTATTTGTAGCTTTCACATGTATGCATACAAATGTGAGTGTGTGTGTGTGTATGTACATGCACTAGAGAGAGAAAAAGTGTGTGTTTATGTGTGTGCAGTCTCCTCTCAGGGGGATAGCAGGAGGTTTAGAGACGTATTCGCTTCTGTTCAGCTGTTTTGCTCCTTGGGGGTCTTATAGAAGCGACACAACAGTGAGGGGAGATGACAGTAGGAAATGGCCGCTACGCCACACTATAAATTGCTGTGCTGGCTCAAAGAAACTAAAAGTTGGTTGGAGTTGGCCTGCAGGAACTCTGAACTTTCAAACTCAGTGGGCGTATTACCATACTACTACCATATGATGTGAAATATACCTAACTTTGCAGGAAATAGGCAATAACATGCTGTTTCTGACTAATGATGCAACTCTTCTGGGACCAAGGGACAAAAACTCAATCATGACATGATCTTGGCCTAACATTTCATGGCTTAATAAGAGATGATACCACACTGGAAGGGGAATTTTGGAATATCTGTCCAATAGATTTTTTATTTTATTTGACACTTTAAAACTACTCTCTAATTAGTGTGTTTCAAATCCATGGAATCATTTGGTAGTTTATCTAACGGTAGTTTATCTAACAATTCCACAAAGCACGTATTATGTCACGTAACTTCTGCAAGAAGTTACACACGCTCGATTCCAGCAAGCACGACTAATTACGCCACGTAACTTACACAAGTTTCGCACGTGCAGTGCAATCAGTAGTAAACAATGTCACCCACTCGGTTCAAACGCTCCAAAGTTTGGCTGCATTTTACAAAAAAAGATGGCAACAGCTCGACTTGCAATCATTGCAAAGTGGAGATAACAGCGTCGGGAGGAAACACGACGAACATGCAGAAACATTTGCGCACACAACATGCAATATTTTTAAATGAATGTCGTGTTTTTGACACATTTCGGACTGGAGATGAGTCTCAACGTAGCAGCAGCCAGGCTATGAGCACCTCTGCGGTTACTACAGAAGGTAACTCTGGTAAGTAACACATTGCCTACCATGTTAGCTCGATGTGCTTCTTTGTAAAACATGCTATAACAGTTAACATTAAACGAATGCCTTCTGCATTACATTTAGAAGATGACCATGACGAGAGAGACAGTCTGGCTCAGAGGCTGGCAGCTTCAGTTCACTACCTCCTCTAGCTTCTCCCTTCGTCGGTTTTGTAAGGTCGTGATACTTCTAACTAAACAAAGTAGATGCTGTTCAAACTGTTTGTTCTCCTTTTTTTCCCAAATGAGAATCGATAAGAGAATCGACAAAGAATCAAATTGTTAAGCAGAATCGATAATGGAATTGGAATAGTAAAAATCGTATCAATTCCCATCCCTATCTATAATGCGTATTTGTTGACTCAAAAACATGAACCACACCTTGGAAGACACTGCTGCTATTTCACGCACATCAAGACCAGAACATTTAAAAAAATCTTTTTACATTAATACACTATTATACAAATGGGTACACACTCTCATGAAGCTTTCAAAAAGCATCAAAGCTAAACTACAAGATTTAAAACATGGGCAGGAGAGAAAGATTGTTCGAAACCCCTTAGGGAACAATATCTGAAGATACTTTTATTGAAATACTAACAGTCAGTGGCTGTAATATTAAATTAGAGCTTTTTGAATATGGTGAGAAGCATCATAAGTTAATTAGAGAGACAATCAAAATAATCGTCAAGATTAAATGCGAGTCAGGTAGAAAACTAAAGAGAGAGAGAGAGAGTAATGAGGCTAGATCAAGAAAGAGCTGATCTTCTTAAAAGTGAGCTGACTAAAATAAAGCAAACAGTAAGTGGGCTAAAGATCGATACGACCCCCGGAACAGAAGGTCTTACATAAGAATCCTGTAAGAAAATAACCATCTCCTGCTGTTTTTATTAAATATATTCATATGTTTCAAAATCACATCAGACATTAAAGGAGGCAATTATTGTTTTACCAAAACAAAGCAAAGTCCCATTAGAAGTTAAGAGTTTACTTTTTCACAATGGAATGTAAGCGTGTCTATATATAAGCAAAAATAACCTTCTAAAGGCTTCCTTTGTTTATCTTCAGTTAAATACTGTTATGTGTGAAAGTGCTGACATCTTTAACATGGCTCCAATAGCTCTTCAGTAGGTGGCCCTCCTAGCAACTGAGCTAACTTTAACATATAGCTGCGGTGTTGTGATCACAGGAATCGCAGGAGACAACGTCAAGTTTACACATCAGATGGACACAAATTGCGCAAAACTGTTGTACACTGGCGCAAAATGAGTTTCAAAGAGCCAAAAATAGTTCTGGTTTATGATCACCTGCAATTATTATTGCAATGGTTATTATTATTGATTTCTGGTGTTCAATTTAAAAGATATATTTGAGATAAGCCCTCAGTATGTACCACTTATCATCGATAGATCCTGGCTGCTTCCTAACAAACATAGCTTTCCTTTGCACACACACTAACACACACACACAGAGGATGCTGTGTGGTTAGGTCGGCGCAGGTGTTCCTTGTTGTCCTGATGAACCACTCCTGTCTCTCTCCACCTCTCAGCCACTATGTTCACATCCTGTGTGCTGGTAAATAACAGCATTCGCCCATTTTTAGTCAGCAGGTGGCTAGTTGTTGGGGAGGTTGTGTTCTATGTCCAAACAAACTGTTGAAACAATCTTCCATCTTCACTTTCAGAGAGTGGGAGTCCGGTTGGTGGTGGTGTGAACAACAGTATTGTGGGTAAATGTCACAGAGAGCCTTCTGTTCCTTATCTGACTAAGTGAACAAAAAAAAAAAAAAAAATTGAACATATCCACCACTTTGTCTGCTCAGACAGAGGCAACAGAGCGACTTTACTCCTTGCCAAAAGGTCAGGTTATTGTACACCAAACAGTATCTCTTCCTGTTTTGTTGCCGTACAGACACCACGAGGATTTGACTGTTGCAGACATACAGTGTGGCTCACTTCCTGTTTCTACTACTGTATAGTGCGTCATATGGGCTGGAGATGGGAACAATTCCCATATTTACAGTGTGACTTACAGGCATCCACGTCACTGGACGGCTCAGTGTTTTAAAGCTCAAACTGACAAAACAGCACTATGTTAATTATGTTGTATAAATTAGGGTTTAATCATTTTGACATACAGACTTTGGCTGATGTAAGGTTTTCAGGCACTTCTATATTAGTGGTGCCAAGTTGATTATATCTAAGCTTTTATAAAAAAGCAGAAGACTTAGACTTGTTATTCATTAATTACAGTAAATCTGATATGACATAAATGCAACAGCCTCACAGTATCAGACCTCAGTTTTATAGAAATAATAAAGGACCAACTTTATCATATTAGCATTGCTAACATTTGCTAATTGGCATTAAAGACAAGGTACAGCTCAGGCTGATAGGAATGGCATTTGTTTTTTAAATATTTGGTCATAAATTTAAGTACTGGGTCCTGATAATGGCGCTAGATGAAAAGTCTCTAAAGAGAGGGATGGATGTTAATGAGTTGTCATTAACATCCATCCAAAGATGAAAATTTAAAAACAGTCAGGGTGTCACCAAAACAATTAGGATTCATCCTCTGGGGATCATGAATGCCTATATAATTTCAATCCATCCAATAGTTGTAGAGATATGTCTCCAGTGGAGCAACTGACCAATTGACTGCCCTCCACAGAGCCATGTTCGATGGATGAAAAAGTTCAGAGCTTGAAAAATAGACCTTGGCTTTGAAGGATCAAAAAGTGAGTCACCTTTAGATGTGGAAAACTATCATCGTTGAACACATCACCTCTTTAGCATACACTCTGGATGACTTCAAGTGCAACATTTTAACTAAAAACTTTTCTCTGGAATTCAACTTTTAGTTCAAGCAGGAAGACAATTATAATTTTAATTATCTCATCACACCCGCCCTCCACCTCTCAATTATTATACTGAACTCACTAAGTTATGTGCACGTACTTTCCTGTCAACCATGATTAACCTAGCCGAAGGGTGTCTAATCTCTCCTATAAGTTTTTCATTGCTGTCAGTGCTACTTTACCCCTCCATTATTGGGTTTGATGGGTTTAGAGGAACGTTGGGAAATCTTGTTTCTATGCAGGTTTTAATGTGTTTTGATGCTGCATTTACCAGAGATCACTGGCCAGTCAAAAACTGTATCGACAAATCATAACTATTTTATATCATCTAGTACTAGACAGTGACAAAACACACATTTATGTGAGAATATGAGATTTTTATTATCTTAATGCAACAGTTGGGATACATCTGTGACCAGACTTTGTGGCAGAAACAAATTCGTTGCATTAAATAAAGTGAATCATGCACATTTTTGACCCCACTGAATGCTAGAATCATCAAAAACTGATCCAGTTTGGCAAGCGAACGAGAAACGCTGATCCCCGCCAGCTCTCCCAGTCTGTCTCGCTGGCTGTAGGCCCAGAGGGCAGGGCACAGGGATGGATGGGCCTGTCGTTGGCTCTCTGCTGCCCAGATGGCTCGCTCTGTCAGCGGGCTCAGCACCAGGAGGGGTGGCACCCTGACGTCAGGCCATGATTGGATACGCCAACTTTCATTTGCTTCCTCCCAACACCTGTGGACTGCGTGGAGAAATGAGAGGGTGGTGGTATTGGAGTCTGGCTAAGTGTGTGTGCATGTTCTTGGCTATCTTTTCCTGAGCCAGTTTAAGTTGAACACTTGCAGCGTGTGGATATTCATTGAAAATCATTTCGGATTTTAGGATTAAAAGTTTATTTTTAAAATGGTAAAACTGAAGCTGACAAAATCTTCCTCAGTAGATATAATCTGTTCAGTTGTCGTGAAAATGTAAATGTTCAAATTTCTATTTCTCTGAGCCCTTTAAACGTCATTAAATAGCTGCTATTAAAATTTTAGATCAACATTGGATCAAATTTAAATAGATGTGATGTCAAAGGGGCACTGAGACTAATCACCCAGCTCTGCAGAGCATTTTAGTGTCTTTCAGCTTAGTTTTTTGGTTTGACTCCAACAATTTTTCTCTCTTGGTTCACTGGCAACATTTTACATGTTTTACATGTTTTACACAGTTTACATGTAAAAGCGCTGAAAACTGACCTGTTCAGTATGAAATAGCAGACAGGTTAGTGACTCCATGGTGAACATAGTGGAGCATCCATCAGAGTCTGTGGAGGTTGGAGCCGATGCCAGCTGACATTGGGTGAGAGGCGGGGTACACCCTGAACAAGTTACCAGTTCATCACAGGCCTGACACATACAGACAAACGATCATTTACGTTTGTCATCTGCATGTCTTTGTGCTGTGTATGGAAGCCAAAATACGCAGACATTAGGATCTCATGCAAACTCCAGAGAGAAAATATTGGACTTTTGTAAATAATCTGATGTAGACCCAAGCACGATGTCAGAGTTGTGTTTACAACTCATTTACACTTCCTCAAAGTGGCCAAAAATAAGATTAATTAGTTTATGTTAGTGATCAAAAGCTGCAAAACAGCTATTGAATGGACCTTGTCATTAGAGTATTCAAATTTCAAATGGAAAAAAATGCAGGAACTCATATGATCAAAAGCTCAAGAACAGTTTTTAGGCTGTTTAAGGGGTTTCATTCTGCTTTTATTTGTTCTGTTGTTTATGTCATTCACCTCACAACTGTTGCATACATATTATTGTAAGATACAATAATATTGTTAAATAATTCTTTTAAAAGGTGTGTAGAGCAGAAATCTAAAATGTTAGTTTGACATAAGTTTGTTGAGTGTTTATTTATACACATACAGTATATGTCCACCTGCATTAATTAAGCTGTTTTAACAACTAAACATGAACACGATCCTGTTACTGGATACACTAAATGAATAGGTTAAATAAAGAATTACTGCTTAATACATAATTTAAATGTACAATCTGTTGGCAAGGCTCCATGATTTTGGCATTGGTAGCATTCTACTTTCCATTTGTAGTCCAAGTAGTATCGACCAGTCACATTTCCTTGCATGCAAGCAAACAATCTCTGTGGAAAGGAAAAGAGGCGAAACACACTGGACGAAATACAATCTCTTTCACATCACTTGGGTATCAACTTGCTGATTGATATCTGCTGGCTACACAGGAAACATAACACTGATGGGTTTGCTTAACACCCAACCCTTTCCCTGTTTATGGCAAAAAGTTGCTTCCTGGGATCACAGCAGTCATGTGACCATGCATTCAGTTCACGTAAACCCTACTACTTAAGCTTAATCATATCACAGAATAATTTAGGAAGTATGCCATAACTGCACAAATACGTTCTGAAAGCAGGTATAACCATTGATGAAGCTCAGTGATGTCATTGTTTACTGTACAAATCTCCCACTACCTGTAAGTGTTTCTTTAATTAATTTTTAATTGATGATATAATTATCAAGCTCAGTCTTGATTTTATGTATTGAACTGAACCTTGGTTAGACCAAGCCAACAGTACAGCAGTTCTTATTAAGTCAACCCCCTACCGACAAACCAGTGGGGACCGATGTTACGCTGTCTGATGATTCCCGTGTTTTCTTTGAGGTAATTATCTCTGTGCACAAATATTGAGTCACAGTAACACAAATTGAACTATTACTGAAGACAACAGTGAATTATTGAGGCTTTCTCTTCCCCTCCTGTCCTCTGTCCTGGGTCTCTGTCAGTGATCTTGTAGATAATTTCAGTTCTAAAATTACAAACGTTATTGATGCCTTTGCCCCAGCTAAGGTTAAGGTAGTCTGCTGTAAAGAAAGAGCAGCAGGGAGAAATTCCATACTGGTAAAATAGATAAAATAAAAATAAAAGAGACTGTAGGAGACTGATCTCAGGTGGTGATAAACAAATTTTGAGGTTCATTATGACATCTATAAAAGTAACTTTTCATTTTTAATTTAGAAAGGAGAAATGTAAAAGTAGTCTTCTGAAATTATTGATTATTGATTATCAATTATCAGTGAAACATTGGAAGAAATTGTGCAGCATCTGAAATCTGTGATGTTCTCCCCACAGGCTGAAAAATGTTTTTAACTGCAAGGCATCAGATCTTCAGCAAAGTCAACACTTTTCTACTCAGGATATTTCCCAAAGGCCCTAAAAATGCAGATATTAAGTCAATATTTAAATAAGAATCTAGACAACTCACTAATGAACAATTACAGGCCTATATAAAATCTCTTTTTATTTTTTTAAGGAAATCACTGAAAAGGCTGTTAAATGAATTATTATTATCATTTTGATGTTTTCCAGTCAGGATTTCAACCACACCACGGCGCTTCTCTTAATAAGGTCATGAATAAACAGTGGAGAGACAGTGGAAAAGTTTCGGTCATAGTATTATGTATTGGATTAGATTAGATCTCAGTTCTGCATTCACTTTCTGCCACAGTACTTTACTGGCTTAAACCGTATTTGAATGATAAAACTACATTGTGTTGATTGATTACAGATCTGTGCTTAGAAAAATGATGTGGAGTTCCCCACGGCTCCATTCTTGGGCCTCTTCTGTTCAACATCTACATGCTCCCTTGAGCATGGATTGTGGAAAACAACAAGATATCATTATTATGCAGATGACACACTATTTATTTTGAAATCACCAGTCGACTATGTTCCCGTAAAATAATGAGTAGGTGCATTTAACAAATGGTCAAAATGTTCTCTAATTAAAGAGAAAACTGAAACAAAATGGTTTTGGAGCCAAAGACATTAAAAGACAGTGCTCAGCTGCAGTCAAACACCACAAAACCAGTCATAGGCTCAGACCTGACTTTCAACAGCAACAGAAATCAGTCTGAATAACATATCAAGAATTAAAGGATTTATGTCTCAGCAGGATTTAGGAAACTTGTTCATGCATTTATTTTCAGGATCAACTACTGTAATGCTGTCTTTACAGGTGTCTAAAAAGACCAGAGGATTATTATTATCATTACTCCAGTTCTTAGATCTTTACACTGCCTTTCTCTGTGTCAAATATTTGACTTTAAAATACAGAAAATACCACCACATTATTTTATGTAGCACTGAATATTTAAGGGACAAAATACATTTATGATCTGCTGCTAAGATGTGAATCATTTAGACTCCTCAGATTGTCTGGAACAGATCAGCTTACTGAAAACTAAACATTTGTTTAGACTCCCAGAAAACATTAGATCCGGTCCAACTCTCTGTTTGCCCTGGACTGCTTATTTTTATCTTCTACTTTATTTGACTTTTTTTCTTTTTTTTTGTAAACCGAATTTAACTTTGTCTCTTTTTTTACATTACCTTCTATTTCTTTTCTTTTGCCTTTTATGTCTCATGTAAGGCACTTTGAATTGTCTTGTTGTGGAAAGGTGCCATACAAGGTGCCTAGAGTCCAACATGAAGTAATTTGAGTCAGCCAAACAAAAGTGGATTTAAGTCCTCAGGCATTACAGTACTGTTGAAGATTTGTGTTGTGAAATTACTTTCTCTTCCCCAGCAATAGGAATGGGAGTCCTAACTTGTGGAGCATGTAATTTAACTGCCTCAGCTGTCATTACTTTTAGTTTGAAAACTTTGATGAACCTTGGATGAATAGTGAAGTATTTCATAGTGGTCTTTGGCTTTTAAATGGCTTGCTTCACCTACAGTGTCTTTCCTTAGATGCTGGCACGCACAGCTAACGACACGAAGCCAAAAATATCTGACAGCCAAATTGATCTTGCCACCATGTAATGATAACTTCTTGGATTCCATTAGGAACCAAAACACTCAGGCGAACATAAAATAAGCTCCTTTCTGTGTCTCTGGTGATTTACCGGACTCACTTCTGAAACGTTAATACCCCCTTCATGCAATCAGCCTGTACAGGCCTCTTATGTATGTTCAAAAGCAAGTGACCCATCACCTAAGTCACCCGCATGCACTTGAAGTGTGCACTTATATGAGAAAAACACAGGAAAAACATCAGTATTGTGGATTTTACACCCTGGCAGCTAATGAAAGTGCATGGTGTGTGCAATGTGTGTGTAGCGGGTTTCCTCTTATGTTTGTGTGGATATATTTGTACATGTGCGAGCACGATCAATAAACAGCAACTAGCTTTCATTTGTCACAGTCGAATACATTTCCTACAGGAACCGAGCAAAGAGCAGAGGCCAAAACACTGACCTCAAGTCTGTCCAGAAAGCTGCTATCTCATGTGGACATTTTCAATGTTTTTGCAGTATCAACCATTTGACTGCAATCCCTAAAATGAGCCTTCGTGTTCTTTCAAAGAAATGACAGGGATGGTGATTTTTTACAGCTCATCAGCAGTAGTAAAGTGAAGGACTAAACCTCAGTTTCAGAGCAGAATAGCTCTAAATGTGTATGTGCCCTGGTGTGTGTGTGGATTTGTGAATGAATTACTGTTCTGTAAGCAGTCGGTTCCACATCCAATCTCTGCTGTTGGGTCCAATAACAGTCATTTGTTTGACTGTAGAGTCCTTGAGCAAGCAGTCCCCACCTGCTCACTCCCCTGCGGCTGCGCTGGAGTCAGCTAATGTCACACAGAGAGAGTGGAAAAATATAAATACAATATGTAGTGCATGAGTTGGATTTAGGTGGAGATGACCGTGTGGATATTTTAATGTTAAAATGCCACATCTTATCAGCATCCTCTGTGGTTTGTTTTGCATCGTCTGTTTTTGCTGTTTGTTCTGGAGAGCTGATGATACATCTCCTCCAGATTTGTGCCTGTATTGACGGACAAAATGAAATGATTGACACATGTCAGAATAATCATCCTCCATTTAGCAAACAGAATAAAGGAGGTGTTCTTTGGAGCCAGACATGTTTCTGCTTTCTAGGGGAGCTACACACAAAGTGTGCCACATGAAACTAAAACAAACTGAGACACACTTCTGTTCAAATTTGATCGTTGTGCATCCCAAAAACATGGATTGATAGTGATTCATCCTGAGGGGAGGAAAAGCAGGGTTTATTTTGAAAAGCCTGGCTTTAATGAGGCTCAAGGAGTGAATCTGGATGAAGCTGTTTCATTCATTTTCTCTAAACTGAAAAGCTCATCACATCTTCGACAACCTTTCTTTTGGACAACTTAAATCAAATCAGCAGAACTGTCTTCTCCCACCTCAAAAACACAGCCGGACTCTGTCCATCACTCTCCTTCTCCTCTGCAGAAACCTTCATCCACTCCTTCATCACCTCCAAAACAGACTATTGCAACAGCATCCTTCACAGCACACCAGCCAAAAACCTTAAATAAACCTCCAGTACATCCAGAACTCTGCTGCTATCATCTGCTCACCCACACCTGCACCTGTGACCACATCACCCCCATCCTCCAGAACCTCCACTGGCTCTCAGTCCCACAGCGGATCTAGTAAAAAAATCTTCCTCCTCACACACTAAGCCCTCCGCATCCAGACAGTATATCAGGATGACAAAATTCTGCACAGATTGTAAATCTACATGAGGAATATGGATCTGGCAACAGATCCACAACCTCGTCTGGACAGACTACACAAACACACCATTCACACAGATAGGAGAAACAAACACACAGAGGGAGAGACAGGACTTAAAGCTAGTGGTGGATATGTGTGCGCAAGGGAGGTCAGTGAAGAGAAAATGAGAGCAGGGCAGGAAAGAGACGAGTTTGTACCCAGCAGTGACCGGTTCTTTCATCCCTGTCACTGTGGTTCAGGCAAAAGGCTTGTGATGTTGTTAGACTATGCTTGCGGAGTACTGAAGAAGTAATAAAAGTTGTTATAGCCTATTATGTCTTTCATAAATTAAAATCCCTGTGATTTATAATGATCCACTGTCCAAAGTTTAAAGTTCAAACCTTCCTTCAGTACCAAAGTAACCCAGTGACTGTTCGTCCAAAGAGGAACTGCAACGAGCTAATCCTGTATACTTATGTTTACAACTTGCAAACAATGTAAACAAAGACAGACTTTCAAATATTTATAATATAAATATTTAAATATACCTTGTGTAAACTTTGTATATTTCTGCACAAACTGCTCAGCTCTTTTCATTTTAGAAAATATTGTATACATATTTATATTATTTATATTTCTAAAATACTCATTTTTTTTTATCTTATATTTTTACTTAATGTTAGTTTTGCATCAATAACACCAAGACAAATTCCTGGTATGTGAAAACCTACTTGGCAATAAATCTGATAATTGTTTTGCATACTGTATATTGAATTATGGACTTTTGAATTAACCATAGGATGCAGATTGATGCAATATAAGTTTATGCTTTTTTACCAATCATGACCAATCTTTATATAATGTATTTAGGGGCCAAAGGGCCACAGGTCAGACTTGAACCTTGGACCGCTGCGGCAAGGACTGAGCCTTCGTACATGGGGCGGATGCTCTACCGACTGAGCTAACTGACACCCATGCATCATAAAGTTCAACTACAATGAGTTATGTCACAATATAATAAACAGAATAACACTCAGGTGTAATTAGATAAAATCAACATTTATTATAAAAATACAACCAATCATGTCACAGTCATGGTGTTCGGTACGGTCATTCATTAGGATTCAACACAGGAACAAGTCAAAGTGTGTGACGTTCCCCCATTCATAGAGCAAACGTGCTCTAAAACAAATCACACACACAAAAAAGATAAAGAACAATGTGATTGAGCTCGGCTACCATGAGGATATAAAAATAGATAAGGACATAAGGTTCCTTCTCAAACAGGAAATGAAGGAGATGGACTGAGTCGTCTTTCACACATTACACTCATTATCCACTCCTCTCAGACGCCCCCTCCTCCCTCCATCACATGCTGACTTTTTGGAAACCGGACAGAATCCGTCAGTGTGAAATGAGGTCAGTGATCGCATCGCTGACGGAAAATCACCTACAGAACCCACCAGACCACGGACAGACACACACACACACAAAGACCAGTACGTACACTTTCTCTCCAACACTTGCAGAGACACACAGATGTGTTGCTAAAGGGTTGCCATGACAACTCTCTTAAATTCCCAGTCGGTCAGGGCAAGTGTGAGAGTCTGTGTGTGTGCAAAAGTGTAATCTAGTAGAGTCATTTAGAGCTCACAGAGAAAGTCATTCTGTTGCAGTAATGTCCATTTTAAAGACAATTTCAGGACTGTGAGCTCCCAAATAAGCCTGCAGATAGTAGGCTGTGACACTGCGAGGCTGATTCAACTATGACTAAACAGTCAGGAAATACTGCACTCTTCCCATTAATCACCAACAAATCCCATCACCACCACCACGTTTCATCAGCCTGACACCAATCCTTTAGTTTTCCATTAACAGCACCATCACACCTTCTTCATATTATGCACTCCAGCACTGTGCCGAGTTCGCAGCACAGATCCCGAACAGATTAAACCGATTAGGTGTGATTTGAATGTAAAGTGCTGCATCATAAATTTTGATTTAAACTCCGAACCAATGATAAAATATTTTCATCAAAAAAACATCACAGTGAGGGGGTAGGCAGTCAGTTTGATCTACGCGTTCATAAACAAGTAACTAGAAGAAACCAAATGGATATTGCAACATGAGCCCGTTAGCAATTTATCTCTATTGGAGGAACGCGAGAGTAATGGACTTGGGCACAAATGAGCTCTGCAATGCTGCTCAAAGATATTAAAGTTGTAATCCTTGAGCTTTTTTATGACATAAAATCAAAGTTTTGATGTTATTTAAGGTCCCATCTTTTCAGCGAGAGTCATTCACTGTGTGTACATTCTGTGGTGGGGTCCGCCATTGCTGCTCTGGCTTCAGATTCCCTCCACATGCACAGGGGATTCATAAGCAATCATACATGTACTCGAGCGTCACCGGTTACTCTCCTATACTCCTATCAGAGCTGTATTGCTACTTTGAATGCTGTGGTTTCACATTAAAAGTGTGCAACAGGCTTTTATTGTGAAGGAGTAACAGGAAAGGTAGTGTATTTGCCATAGACAGAATATCTCATTAAAAATGCTTCTACAAAACATTACAACAATCATTTCTTTACAGTGGATCCGTTTTAGTAATTCATCAACCACGGCTCAATTCATTTTTAGTTTGCTATAAGTATTATGGATTAAGAATAGTGTCAACTAGTCCCACATTTCCAGGTTAGTTAAACGATGTACCACATGAAAACACACACAATATGGAGACATGAATAGTTTGCATAGGATGGCCAACAAGTCATCAAGTCAACAAGTCAGCAACAGAAAACACTGTAGACGATATGACAGCTGAACATTTTCACATCATTAAAGGAAGATTCCACCCTTTAATACTAGAAAATATTCAGTGCAGCCCAGTGTTGTTCTGGGATAAAGGGCTGAAATGTATCATCAACCACACGTTGTCTCAAATAAATGTTATTTATCTTAGTGATTTGTCTACATCTCCCAAGATGCGGTTTGACAGCCTCTAAAGTGAATTTAGCAAAACAAGCCGAAGCTCCTTTCTCTTCCTCTTGTATGAGTTTCTCTTTGCACAGTTACCACGGTTACCTACAGAAACAAGAAAACTGTGTCACCAAACAGCAAAACGCTGAAATACAGAGAGCAGCTGAAGCAGCTGTTTAGAATGAGGTTTCAATGTTTAAGGTGGAATCTTCCTTCAACGTTAAAAGTCTGGATACATTTGAAGTTTCACAGAGATTATCTGACATTAACACAACATACTGTCTTAAACTTTTGACATTTAACTGCACAGACAGAACGAGGCTCAGTCCCCTTTTGATCTGTGCCGTACAGTTGTGCTTCTCCACGAAAGAGTCGCAAGTTTTAAAAAACATTCAAAGATCTTTGTGTGCCGCTTTTATGGCAACTGTGGTAGAGATAATAACATCCACTCCGTCAATAGGTGGTCCTATGAAAACATTCAGCAGAGAGGGAAAATAAAAATATCAAAAGACTCTGTTCATTTTATAATGTGTGGTCGGTGTTGATGTGCAACTTAATATACTACTCTTTAATATATTATATATTCAAAAATTATGATGATGACGATCAATATGTCACTCTCTAAAAACCTTGTTGAAAGAGGGGCTCAAAACTGTAAAATGAAATGAAATCAAAACAGTTAATAACAAATCAAACAGAGCTTGTGACTGTTGACAAGCCAAGTTTTTCCCTGATGTTCCCCTGCTCTGGCACTCAGGCCTGCAGGAGCTTCCTGAGATCCTCGTCCATGCCTCCCGCTCTCAGCTGCTCTAAGCTGTGATAGCGGTGGATGACATCGTCGGCGGTCACTACCACCACTCTGACGCCGTGGGTGTCCTCGCCGAGCTGGCAGCCGATGGCCGAGCTCACGACCATGTCCAGGCCGCCGTGGCAACCGCCTGCGTTTCGGTGATAATGGCCGGAGAAGACCGCTTTCACCCCTGTGACAGTGAGAGAGGTGAAATCAGTACATCAACAAAGAAACTCAATAAATGCAAAGATTAAATGCAGAAACTCAAGCAGCGGTTTTAAGTGGCCTAATTTTGTCTCTGTTTGTGCCACTGATCTAAAGTAGGATATTACTGTGAATAGGTGAATGCCCTATATAATTTATACCACGTCTGACCTTGGCTCAGTATGTACAAATTATATAAACCTGTGAGTCAATGTTCGCTTCATCAGAAAATGTCTGTCTTTAAATAACTCACTTTACAGTCACTAATGTGCTTTTAAACATTATCTGCTGCTCAATGACATGACTTCTGAAGAAAGAAAGAAAGAAAGAAAGAAAGAAAGAAAGAAAGAAAGAATACTCAGGAAGCTTCCACTTGTAGCATTTTGTAAAGCAGCAGAACTTTCATTAAGGGAGCCACGATTTTCAATTTATTTTCAATTACAAACGACATCATTAATAGAACGGTGAGGGTAAGTCTTGGCCCTGCGGCAGTGATGCCGTGCCACTACAGTTGAAATGACTACACAGTTAAAATGGCACGCCAAAACAAGCCTCACTTTGACTGAGGGCTACAAAATGAGTTGTTCTGCCGTGTGTGAGGGTAGTATTTGTCTAACTGTGAATTCCTGGCTTTCACTTTCTGGCAGGTTGGTGCCAATTTTCACTTGAATAAGGGGTAAACAGAAAGTTACGATTTGGACTTTAGAAAAAGACTTGAATAATGTGTTATGTTTGGATAAAGCGGTGGTGGTGGTCAAGGCTTTGCTGCTTCGGGATTTAGGGATACGTGTGTGCATTCTAATGTTGTTCCGTGTTCAAATGTGCATGCGAGTGTAGGTGAGGGAGTTTGATTTGAAAATGAGTTTTCTGCAGGCTTTTGGCAAACAAACTGAGCTGCTCTATTTTCTAACAGCGTTGTGTTTCCATGGAGGGAAGCCTAGCTGCTTACTGCCTCGTTGCCAGAGAGACACCAAGCCAAAAAAAAAAAAAAAAAAGTAACAAAAGAGGATAAATTGCAGCCTGCACATGAGAAAGACACCGGTCTGTCCCAGAAATCTACACAACAAAGACAAGGAGGATCCGTCCAGAAAAAAAACTCCATGTATCCACTGCTGATACTACTTCAATGTCAGCACCGAGAAACTGCCCTGAATCATCAAGTCCGCCACTCTACATAATCAAGCAGCACCGGCATACAAATGTGACCTAAATTTATATTAATATTCAGAGCTATGTGAGGACAGTGGTTCCACATGCTGAACCATTTAATAATTAATCTGCCATAGATGGAAGTTGATGATTTAGGTCTGGATGTGTGCATGCCTGGGCTAAATTTGTTTTCAATCAAAACCTTGGGCAGTAATGTGTGAAGCCCACCCTCCTGTGACTTGGGGGTGGGCCTGGAGCGACATCATTATGGACCACACATCTCATGAATCTGTTTGTGTATATGCACAGTTGGCCAGGAATAACAGCCTTTGATATAACCTTGCCACTGCTGGCGACCTGGCCAGGGGTCAGCTCCATCTAGTCGCAAAGGTGTGTACATGTGCGTCCTTGATGTTGTTTCTAGATGAGGGCCAAAAGGCCACAAATGTGCTCCACGCCTCAGGGCCAAAGCATGTACTCATTATTCTGTACGACTGTGTTCTGTGGTGTACTTCCTCTGTGCTGACAGACACCCAAGTGTTTTATCTGTCCTACGAGGAATCGCACAGCTCGTCTACTATTATTTAGACCCCGCGAATGAAAACAAAGCGAAGCAGCAACAGAAGTGTGAAGCAGGGAAAATGTTTGATGTGATCACCTGGTGACTCAGTTAGCGACGCTGATTGTGGAAATGTTGGATTTGTTACAGTATCCACACGAGGGCTGCGACTTCTTCATCACCTCAGAGAGATGAGGTGGGAGGAAGATGCTAAGACAGCAATAGTAAAGAAGAGATAGACATTCATTAATCCTGTAATAATAATGACGAATCATCGGCAGGAGAAAAAAAAAATCTTTCTGAATGGTTTTCCTGAATCTCCTCTAAAAACTCCCAAACATGCAGTGATTAATCACGCCACCAAATAAAAGTGCGTGGGAGTGTGTAAGTGTGCATATGTATACATGTGTCAGTGCGTCTGAGTTAAGTAGCCACGTCTATGATGATCCACATCCCACTCACACAGACTGCATGACACCACCACGCAGCAGCAGTGAGCTTCCCCCATATGGATGTGACATATTTGTGATGCATCCATGTAGTGGAGTTGTGCTGTATACTTGTTGGTCTGAGCTTTACATATCAAAGAAAGAAGAAGTCACTGTGCAGTAATTTGTGTATGGCTAAAGTAGGAAACCACTGTTCGACATTAAAGGAATAGGTCATGTTGGGATTAGCATAGTTATCTTAGCGAGAACAAAAGTGACAATTTTTGGTAAACAAACGAGAAATAACGTTTTAAATTAGTGAGGAACAGAGGTGCTGGGGAGTAGAGATGTTGTAACCTTCTTTATATTTTGAACCAGTCCTCAAAAGAGATAAATCATCTTTCAGCCACTCAACACTACTATTACAATACCAGAGTAACTATTTATTTTTTGTTCTATGAGAGATTCACCACCTAGTTTTCTCCTCCAAGGCACAGGGGTCCTGGGAGAGTTGCGCTTGGCTAACCTGTCTAATGTCGATCAGACAGAAGGGGATCTCTGTTGGGTCGTCACGACACACAGGGTTCCTTTCGAGGTCTTAAGTATAGCTGAGAATTGAAGTGGACTGAACCAATGGACAATTTGTATGCTGTGGAAATGAATCGGCTCGCTCCGCTGGCTTGTTCCACTGGCTCTTACGGAGCAAAGCCGATTTCATAGAAACAATTTAGCCAAAGCCCAGTGATAACACCCTGACCTGAATTTATTTGAGCACGTCCCTTTCAAAGAGGCGTCATTACGCAGGCTTTAGAACTCAAATCACTCTACCTGGGCCCCTAAAAAACAACTCTCTGAGAGAAAAGATGGCCTGTCAGAGAAAGAAGAGCATTTTCAATCTCCAAAAGATTGTCTGCATGAATAAAAAATAAACAATTGGGGGGAAAAATGAAATAACAGAACGAATGAAGAAGAATAAAGAAAGCTGTCCCCTTTGCAATGCAATCAGAAGATAAAGCTGACCCCTAAAATTGACTGCAAGAAAACGAATGTGGGAAAGCACTCTTTTAAAGTGAGCAGCAGAAGCTGAAATTGCCTGCATGGAACTGAAAATACACAAAATAAAAAGGAGAGAACAATTTAACCCCCCAAATATCCAAACTTAGTTTCAAAGACTTTGGAATATAACTATTGATTGCCACTGAGCATTTTTAGACTAACAAAGTGATGATGGTTACACCCATATTGGCAACCCTGTTCCTGACTTGGATTGAATTCAATTTAAACACTGGCATGCTAACATGCTCACAATGACAATGTAAACATTTTGACGTTTAGCAAGCAAAATGTTTACCATCTTTTTTTTAGTATGTTTACCATTTATTTGGTCAATGAGCATAGTCAGTCAGTGACAGCATATGTACGTATGAAGTTGGGTATCAACTGCATAAAATATGATAATACCTAACCCATTTCTCACAGTTATTCCATGGGGTGCAAGTGTTCAGTGACCCAAAAATTGAGTTTTAAAAAACAAAAATGTGCTGTATAAATAAAGTTGCCTTGACTCAGTAACAGTTGTCGATCAGCAAGTAGTTCCATGACAGCAGGACTTCAAATGCTCTGAACCTTGGCATTTGCTGTTAGCGTTGCAAAGCTTTTGTTCATTCTTCTTTAATGACTCTGTGATTAAAGATAACAATCCTCTGGCACTTTTTTTATCATGAAACACCACAAAAACTCATAACTGCTGCTGTAGTTCTCAGCTAGAATAAAGACTTAAGAGTTTGTGGACCTGCATGCACTGATATAGATTCTGACACTGTCTTTAGGATAATGACGGTACCCTACTGGGAAAATGACCTTTATGTGACAAAGAGGAAATATGACTCCTTTCACTTCTCTTCACTACAATCAAAGTAGCACGCCTCACTTTCTGTACATTCTTTTTCAATGTGCCTTGCAGTACAATCAGCATGGGTGGCTTTGTGTGATTTAAACCCTCATTTGTGGTCATGTTAGTACCACGGCTCTAGCCATTGCGCTACATAAAGAGTCAAATCCTTCTCCTTCTACTGATAATACCATATTAAACCCATTCAGCCATACAGAGAATGGCCCATATAACTGTGCCAAGTGTCTTGCTTTATCCATTGAGCTATATGCAGACAGGAGGCACAGTGTTCAAAGAGTGTTAAATAGCAGTATCACATACAGTAGAGGATTGTTCAGTCCAATTTCAACTCATTTTTGTCTCTTCGCTATGCTTTGCTGAATTCTTTCCCTTTTCTTGCTGAGTGTGTACCCTCGTGAAAACATGCACTCTCTGTGCTGATAATTCCACGTCTTGTTTAGGTCCCTGCGGAAATCCCATTTACCTGTCAGCCTTGAAACAGCGCTGGTTCTTTTGTGCTTTTCTTTGTGATAAAGACTCCCATCTGGGGACTGGCCTTTGCTTTGACAGACAGGGTGGAGGGAGGGAGGGAAGGAGAGGGGGTGTGCTAGGCGCTCAGAAAACACCCAGAGTAAGCAGTCAGAGTGATGAAAACATATTGAATGCTAACGGAGGAAAATTACCCAGAGTCAAATTGAATTCTGGTCAGGGTTGCAGAAAAATGCACAGTAAGGAGGAAGGGAGTCCCTTGCAATATGCAACTTTATTTTGTTTATGATTTTTATATGCTGCAGTCATTTGAGCCGTGTCCACCTTAATTGGTTTCTGTGTTTGAATATTCTGAAAAGCCTTTACTATTTAAATGCTAATCATGTTTGCTGACATAGACCACAAAATAAAGGAAGTAAAGAAACATCTGTAAACATCTGATCATGTTTGATGTTGCTCCTTCCTACAATCTGCCCTCCCTATCTTTCCCTCCCCACTCTTCATCATGTCCCTTTCATCTCTTGGTCACTGATTGGATTTGCTAATTGCGAGCTAAGTTCCTTTCTTGCCACTAACCCTCCCCCCTGTCAGTGATTACCTCTAGAAGAGAAGGCATTTTCCTTCAGACCTTTTCTCCCTTTTTCCATCTCTTTGACACAAACTCTTAATGTGGTTCTGAACAAAGCTGTCATCTACACGTCATGAGAATGGGCTGCGTAGGAGTGAACACGCAACATGTATGCTTGTATTGAAGGGTGGCTGTCATTAAAGTGCAGGTCTTGGAAATAATTCATCATGAAATGGTGGCTGTTGATAATTTGCATGACAGAGGGATACAAAATGATGTAGCGCGGTGAGGCATCTTGCAGCCCCGGCTCCCCATAAATCACTTTCAGCCATCAGTCATCATGCAGAATCCCCTTCCTGTGTCCTCACACACACACGCACGCCCACACGCACGCACACAATCACAAAGGGAGCTGGGAAATGAAAGTAGTCAGCATGTCATCTATCCCTCAGAGAGCATGCATGCCTTTTGGCCATTTGGTACCCAACGTGGTACCTAATCATCCTGAATTCACCAAGCTATGATCCTTATGTTTCTCTAAGTACGTCGTCAGGCCTTGAAACTGTTAAGATGTCACAGATGTACAAGGGCGAAATTTGAGGGGGACTGGAGACATGGGGTGGATGCTCAAAAAGCCTGGAGTTGATGGTTTCTTTTTTATCTCTAGCAGCTTCAGTCTTTTGCGGCTACAGAGAAGACGTTCAGGCTCCGTACTGAGTGTAGGTCATCCACATTTTGGCAGTGCTCACAGCCCAATATCAACGTAAATGTTAATTAATCAATGTACTGTAGGTATGAGAGTAAAACACCTTGAGGTGCTGCTTCAACTGCAGCAGGAGATTAAGTATGAGTTGAGATGTAAATATGCTGAGTTAACGGCAGAAGTGGCAACAATGGTGGAAGCTTTTGAAAGAAATTAAACTTTCATCAGCTCAGAAGTAGAGTTGTTCTGATTCCGATACCAGTATTGGAAATTGCTCCGATACTGCAGAAAATGCTGGCATCGGTATTGGCGACTACTGAAGTCCAGGCATCGACCCGATACCACATAATTTATTAAATTAGTAATCTTTTTATTGGTTAGCTCTGTTAAGCATAGTTCTTCTTCGCTGCTCTTAAAACAGTGGCGCTGTGCTGCAATCTGCTGTTTCAGAGGGACGAGGAAGAGTTGATCACGTGACACAACATCAGAGCCGGTTGATACGAGGCTTGGAGCTAAGCTAACTAGCACATTATGTCAGCGGTGTGGCAGTATTTCACGTTGGATGCGGGGTGAGGGGAGCTGAAATGGCTTGAATTTGCTGTATTTATTCATGTTTTACAAATGGTTTAACCTGAGCCAGGCCTTACCACAATGATAATCATATCACAGTCATGCAGGCGTAGTATTTTTTTTTTGAGATAGTTCTGCTCCTTCATACGTGGAATCCGCTGTATGAGTTTTTGTATATTTTACTGCACTACATTTATCTTACAGCTATAGTTTGTTACTGTGCAGATTAAGATTATAGTTTTAAAAATATTAAGCATTGTTAGGCTATATCGTAATATATTATTAAACTATCCAATATATTACAGAGTATTTGAAATTACATCCCCTTTGAAAAGCTACAACAATATTCTGAAATATTTTGGTAGTTTTTCAAGTTGTATACACACACAAGCAGAACTTCGTCTGAATAAAATAGACCAACAGCAATGTAGACTTGTCTCTATATATGTTTACCGATTTAACCTGAATGAGTTTTAACTTGCTGTGGAGGTATCAAGCAGAAACAAGGCAAGACCTTCATCAACAGTCAGTAAAACAGGAAATGAACAGGAAGTTCAAAAGTGTTCATCCATGGATATTGTCCACTCTAACAGTTGTGATTGTTTCAAGCATGAAGACATGATGGATCAGTACACTGAGGCAGTGTTAAAGACGAACTTAGGCTAACACCTAAGTCACCAACACAAAGGTCAAAGTCTAAGTGTTCAAGTCCGCAATCCTGGTAGATGACTTTATTAAGGTTAGCTGTGTAGATTATTTACCTGGTAATTGTTATAGAGATATAAAATCCATCTTCATAGCATTATAAACTGCACTTTTTTTCGCATCTGATAAGGCTTCAGGCTCACAAATCTATTACTCCAACTGGCCTTCCTGGATCGTATCATCTCACCAATCCCTGAAACAACAAAGCCCCTGTTGTCCGTCTGAATGCCTGATAAGTTGTCCACGCCATTGCTCGTGGTAGAAGGAGAGTGTGAGACAAAGAAAGAGACAGAACACGAGAGCGAGATGCAGAAAAAGAGAAAGCACTATTCAGCCTCATGATTAAAACAATGGGGTTAAAGGCTTAACCATGGCCTCTTATCAAATCCCCAGTGGGTGATAAATGTGTCTTCACTTTTGAAAAGAGTAGGACCCTTGCTGATAAAGACAACCGGCGGCAAGAGAGAGAGAAAGAGTGAGAGACGGAGAGGAGAAGGCAGAGAGACTACGCAGAGCAGCACACGGCTTATCTTTTCCTCTAATTAGCTACTGTATGTACAACACTACCGCTGCTAGCAATGTTGGGAATTCAAAGACTTTCTCATTCGCACTCTCGTTTTTGTTTTTTGCTCATACTGTACACAAACAAGATTTGGAGGCTGCATGGAAATGTATCTGCCTGTACATCAGTGTGTCCATTGATTTGTCCTTGTTTGTGTGCTGAAGGTATCCTGAATGTAGGATATAAACCTTGGAGGAGGAGGAGGAGGGCAGAGAAATCTAATTACAGTACTACCATCTATGAGGAGAGGAGAGGCTGAGAGCACTGCTGGGATTTCTGCTCCTCTACTCGCCTCTTGGAAAGATGGAAACTGGTATTCAATCGTCTCCTAAGAGATTCTGGATGTGCGCAAAAACCTGTTCTTGCAAAATCCAACTTCCTCAATGAGCAGGCAAACCACAATTTTTGCATGTCTTTCTTCCTCTGCTTGCAGTAACTAAACGCTAGCTGTATTTATGGACGAAAAACTGGCATAGGTAGGGGCAATAAAGCCAGTGGGAGCATATTTACTATGATTATGGGTATGACAGTGATGAGGCAGCACAGAAGTTAACCATAATGAGAGTAAAGATGTTCCTCCAGGGTTTTTAAAGGTTCGTGTCACTGAATGTACTCGACTGAGAAGTTGTCTGCCAAGTACAAAATACCACGAAAGACTCAAGTTGTCTTGTTGTTTTGTTTACTGGTTCTCGTGACATTTTGTGAAGCGACCAATAAGTCACTGACTTATTTCTCCATTTGAGACATTTCTTTTTCTTATCGGCTGCTTGGTTTAAGCACGAGTTTTAATATCAAGTGACAGTCAGATCAGATACCATAGTAATTGCTTGTGCAATTAAAAAAAAAAAAAAGGATTGCACGACACTTTATTTGCCCAATAGGGGGTCATCACACAGACAGTGCATCATTAATATGAGTTGGAATGCAGTCAACAGTTCCCAGGGTGGAACTGCTCGCTGTGATGAGCCGCGGGAAGACTAATTGGTGTCGCACCTTTCCTGTGTGCGTCTGTGCTGCAGAGATAACATATAGATACTTACTGTAGAATACATCATGCATAGAAAAATGCACCACTGCACAACGACTTATATGCAAAACACATCATTCACACACGCACACAAAACGTGCACTGAATAAACAGTTGCAAATTCACACGTAAATACACAAACTCACATATCCTACGAGACCAAGCAGGAAGAGAAATAAAAAAAAGAAAAAACCTTGCTGAGGAAAAATCAATTAAATGTATTTCTTTGTCTGCAGGGGACTATATTCTCTATTTCCATCATATCTAACTGAAGTGGAGTGGAGGCTGCAGAAACCCAGCAGCAGCGGTAACAACCTTACAAATGCTGAGCCAAATCCCCAGCTGCTGTAAGTCAACTGACACCACACACACACAAAAAAAGACTCCTTTGGAGTGGACGGAGAAGTCCCAGTTACACACAGCAGTGTGTACTTACTTATGAGCGTTGATTTGACGCCAGAGACACATTTGCGTAACATCCAGCGATTCCATTTCAAGGCTTTCTGTAGAATTATAATTACTAGACAAAGAATGAGGAAAGCCATCCAATTTTTACCTTTGTTCTTGCTAGACTGTCGCTTCTCTTTGCTTAAATGAGAACCAATGAGAACTTTGAGGCAACAATCTAAGAAGAATATCCTTCAAGAGTTTTTCAAGCATGTCCATGTGTTATTCATACAAAAGACACTCAGTATTATAAAGAGGGTCTCAGCGTTCCTTTAAGAGATCTTGAAGTGAAATTCCTTGTATACTATAAAACATCTAATCCTTCAGCTGCTGGTATGGCTACATTTATCTTCCAGACAAAATGAGAAAACTGGCTGCACAAACATAAATGGAGACTTATCTTTGTCACCTTCTTACTTTATTGAAAATCTTAGAAAAATTACATTCATGCTCCTTTTGCGCCAACGCTCAACTTCCTGCGTGGTGTGTGTGTGTGTGTGTGTGTGTGTGTGTGTGAGGTTAATGATGCTGCCCTTTACTGTAATGACAGTAATGATCTGCGGAGTACAAGAGCACATCTGGAGGATTCGGATCACGGGGTGAAGCGGTGAGGACAGACCAACATTGGAGAGAGATGATGCATGAATAACGCAAACCAAAGAGGGGGGAAAAATTACCATAGCCAATGTCCAGAGGAGCCATAATTTACCATGGATGAGAGGAAATACAGCGTGCATAGACGGGGAGACAAACAACACACTGCCTTTTTTTTTTTGGTTTATATGCAGTAAGTAACAGTTTTCTATAATTCCTCGCTCGTTTCGATTGTCGTTTCCTCTTAAAAGTCTCTCCATTGGGATATTTTCAGGTGCTAGCTTCCCTAACTACTAGATACAAGTTACAGTTACTTCCTTTTTTTAAACATATAAAATCTAGATTTTTACTACAGTGAATCTGTGAAATCATACAATTTTGTTTTCTGTGGAGTAGCGGTAATAAAGTATCTGCATATTTGCATTTTATGTGACACTGGTACGTTATGTATTAAAAAAATGAATAACCCTTTCATATTTGTGATGTAGCTGATTATGCATTAGTGTCGAACATCAAATATGAGTAAGTGAAGTGTAAGCCAATTTTGTGAAAATATATTAATTTGAATGATTTTCCCCAAACAATCCTTCAAATCTTTCAAAATATAAACAATAAAAACAGCCACTAGCAGTTCTGTGAGGCTGTACGTCTGTAGGCACAGTGCTGCTTTATTTTAAATGCTAATGTATTGGTAAATGGACTGTACTTATATAGCGCCTTTCTCTTCTGACCACTCAAGGCACTTTTATGTTACAAATCTCATTCATACATTCATTCACACGCATTCATACACTGACAACATTAGCTGCCATGCAAGGTGCCAACTGCTCATCAGTTTTAGGAGCTAACCATTCACACACCGTTGGCGTAGCCTTCGGGAGTAATTTGGGGTTCAGTATCTTGCCCAAGGAACACTTCAACATGCAGACTGAAGAAGCCGGGGATTGAACCACCAATCATCTGATTAGCGGACATCCACTCTGCCCCCTATCACCAATGACTATATTTGCATGTGGATATAATAGTGCAAATGTGATGTTAACAATGTTCGAAAGTCAGTTTTTCAGGTATTTTGTCATAGAGATATTAGACAAATTTAAATGTGACCTGATGATGGCGGAGGACAAAAAGTTAAGGCAATTTGTGCCAGCATCAAAGTCATTAGGACACACCCTCTGGAAACGTGTGCCGATCCATTTAGTAGATGTGGAGATATCGGACTAGATATTTGACTGGATAACTCCTGACCTGACCTGATTGTCCAAAAAAGTCAGGAGATCACAAAAGTCGTCAGGATTTATCCTCTGGGGATCATGAATGTCTGTACCAAATGGCACTGCAATTCATCCATTGGTTGCCATGACATTTTACTTAAAAACAAAACCTTGTAGTGGCACTAGACTCTGGAGCAAAGCGGTGGCAACCCACTGACCAGCAAACCGACATTTCCATCCACAAAGCAGCGCTGCCAGCATAGCTGAAAATAAAAATGCTTTATGACCAATATCTGATAAGAGTGTACAGTATCATAGTATCATATACAGACACAGAGCACACTGGCGATCACAGTCAGTCCCTTTTTACAGTCATGCCTCGTAAACGTGTTCTAGTAGATTCAGGCATGAAAGAAAAACCACGGGATCGGAGAAGAGCAGAAGAACTGAGAGACAACGGCTGTATTATTCAACAATAACTAGTCTGACTCCCTTTGTGCAAGTGGGGTCTTTTTTGTCAAATCATCTGATTTGAATTTTAGATTTTGTACATTTAGCTGACTTATCAAGAGCGATGACAAATGACAATGACAAATCTGTATTTCATAGACAGAAACTCTTGCACTGCTTGTGATCTAAATGGCTTCAAATTTTTAGAAACATGAGAGATAACTTTACAGTAACATTGAAATTCTCCACCTGAGCAGTAGAAACAGACATTTACACATAAATTCAAGAGACACAGCTTGACATTTTGCCAGAGCCCATTGTTATACATGGGACAGGACTGGATGGAGATGGTACATGAATGTGATGATTAAAATATGACTGCTTGTACATAAATCAGATGGTATAAATATCGGAAGTATTATATATCACAGTTACACACACACACACATAAAGAATGTATATGCATACCAACATGAGTAAGTAGCAAGTCTGTCATCAATTATTAATAACCAGGCACAGTACATGTATGTATATAGCTCATAGGGTACATGCCATGTATGTAGTCTGAATTTATAATTGGTGCCAGGACATGTGTGAACAAGACAGTAGATGAGAAAGGACACTCGGGTGTAACATGATGTACACATACAGTAATACTCTCCTTTCCAGCATATAAAAAGCCTGTATGGGTTGCCCTTTAAAAGCAATCAATTATGAGAGAGAAGAGTCAACAGACCAAAACTGGCCAACATGGTTAAATACATGCTGGAATAATGGCTAGATAATGAAATTAATACCATACCCCGCCAGTCACCTTGATGCATGATTGAGAAGCACGACACAAGTCCGTGTGACTGGTCCTGTCAATCAGTCGTGCAGAATTGGCCGGATGATGTGATGGGTACATGCGTGTGTGCTTGTGTGCTTGTTTCGCTGCTTTCTTAAAGACTTACTGTCCTTGTGAGAGTTTCCCTGCCCGATACACCCTTGCACCAGACTCTTATAAGCTGACAACAATAGAATTTCATTATGGAATTATTCTTCTTATAGGGAGCAAATTCATGAATTAATTCAATCACACCCATCTAGTGTGTGTGTGAGCCAGGAACTCCTCCTGTGGTTCTGGCTAATGGCGTATTAATCCTCCGGGCTTGGATCTTAACTGTGCTTCAGTTAGATATGCTAGAAATTAACAGGTTTAACAGGAATATTGGCTGAGAAGTATTAGACAAGAAATTTAATACCACTTCACAAGTGGCCTAACTCCATCATTACAGAAAATGCAGCCGATATTTTAGAGTTTTAGGAACAGACAGCTGGCTGAAACAATAAAACGACATCTCTTCTGTAACTTCTAACTCAAAGTTACAACTCTCTATCCAAACAAACATATATACATCTAGATTGACAAGACATAGAAGAGACAACACATCAAGTTGAAGTGCTCTTGAGCAAAATACCGGACACACACCAGCTCTGCAAGATGGTCCGTGTAAAGACACGATAACTAGCAGAAAAAGGTACAACAAGCCCATTATATGTGCCTCCCTGCTGTCCTACCTGCCTTCTTGAACCTGTCCAGCAGGTTTTGTCGGACTGTCTTCTGCAGGTTGAAGTAGTCATCCTCCTCATCGGGGGTCTTTAGGTACAGAGGAATGTGCTGGAACACCAGGACGTGTTTGGGTTTGGGTTCCTAAACAGAGACAGATGTGAGGGATGGGTTCATGACTGCTTTCCAAAGACTAAATTCAAGTGCTGTGTCAAATGGCTGCAGACCGCAGCAATTATCCAAACTTCCAGACACAGCAAAGGAAGACATTATCTAACTGGATGTCTTCATGAATCAGATGAGAATAGAATCATGTCATAGATGCTATCCTACCTTTGAGGAGGAGGCTCTGCTCAGCTGCTCCTCCAGCCACGTCTCCTGGGCCTCTTTGAGCTGAGGGCAGGCTGAGGCGTCATAGAACAACTGGGAGTTCAGAACCAGGCAGAGGACACCACCCACCTGAGACCACAGGAGAAAGACAGAGCAGTGTGGTGGATGCTAGTCATTTACACCTCATTCATTTTTCAAACAAGTAGGGGGAGAAAGGGTTCTTTTTATAAAGCCCTTTTACCATCTACTGTATACATTTCTATTCATACAATTATAGATTTTTCCTCTAGTATTTTCTTGTTACAGCTGCAGAAATCTAACTAACACAGATGATCACATTTTAAAAATTCCATTACTTCTGCTTATACATGGATTATGCAATGGGCAATGTGAGCAGGGCCCTGGAGTCCAGCGGGGCTCCTGGCTCAAGTGGTTAGAGATATGAAAGCCTTACATGTACATGTGAATACAGAGCAGAAATTAAGTGATGTCAGTGTTAACCGTGATTACAGGAGGTCAGAAGAAGCCTGTGGTCTAGGTAGAACATTTTTCAAAATCTTTGCTGGAGTACCCCTTTGAATAATAGTGTATCCTGTACATGATATGCAGAGAAGAAAACAGAGCCATAATGTGGTTAATATCACATATCAGCATAGTGCATGGTGTATAAGGTTGCTCAAGTCATCCACACTACAGCCACTACTTCAGGGTATACTACTACTACTACTACTACTACTACTACTACATGCATTCAGTGTTCTGCTTACCCAGAAGCTGAAGTAGTCATTCCCCCATGCACTGCAGTACTGCTCCACTGTCCTGGGGGTGGGGGTGTTGCCCAGGTCATGGTTCCCACTGACAAATACCAACGGGATGGTGGGATCCGTCCCCTTCAAGACTGCCTTCAGGTCTCGCTCCTGGCCTTCTCTGAATGGAGTGTCTACGGGGTGAACAGGTGAACTCATTGTCACAATGTGAAAGATGGCTCGATGTCCTTCTGACGGCCACCATAGAAAAACAAATCAATGCTTGATTATTAATATTGATAACATCTTTCCTGGACAGACTAAAATGAGTCCGAGAGAGAAATTTCTATGAATGTTGATGAAAACCGTCAGATTGGGAGTG
Organism: Larimichthys crocea; assembly: GCF_000972845.2. Classification (NCBI taxonomy): domain Eukaryota; kingdom Metazoa; phylum Chordata; class Actinopteri; family Sciaenidae; genus Larimichthys; species Larimichthys crocea. The sequence goes on from NC_040026.1 coordinate 11,522,626, forward strand.
TGAAGGGTACTACAGGCCAGAGAGCCACCTAAGGGAAGGGGGATTATTTGGATGATAATGATGACAGCTCAGAGAATGATCAATGCTCTGTACAGCTCGACTTTATATCACCATGGTTACGGACATGATGAGTAGTGTTCTGGTGGAAGCCTCCCTGGGTCCGCACGGCAAACCCAACCTTTCTGCTGAGCGGAGCGATACCCGCCTTTTGTCACATTCATTGGTCCAAGATACACGAGGCTATTGGTTTTACAAGACCTTTACAACGTGTTCATCTGTTCGTTTGTTGTTTTTACATCGGGGATCCGATGCTGTTAAGCCTGGGGTTCACCAAAAGGAGAGGAGAGCAAAAGGGAGGGAAATGTTTTGAGCTGATTTAATTCAGTCCCAGCATAGGTAACAGGCGGAGGGTGAGACTCAAATCTATTTATAATTTAGAATGTATATCAAACAAACCCATCAGCCCCCTGCTTTTAAGTTATTCCTTCCTCTGCCTCTTCTCCTCTCTTATTTCCTTTCCTCCTTATTCATCTGAGTAATTATTTTACTGGCCTACTTTTGAAGCAAGCGTTTCCTTGGATGTTTGGATAGTACTCATTACATAAGAAGAGCCTTTTCCGACAGAACATCTTGTGCGAAGGATTAGAGTTTAAAACGTGTTCGGATGAAAAGGTGAAACGCTGTTTTCACCTGTCTCTCTTCTATAATTAAGCTCGCCTGTCAGACTTCAAATTGTCAATACAACACACAAATATGCACTCGAATACAAAGAGAGACACAAAGGCCCTTTTTGTTATGTAAAACAGACGTGACAATTTTATCACTGCATTCATACTCAGGTTTGCAGAGTGCTGTAAAATAACTTCCTCAAGTATACCAGGTAGGATTTGAAGAAGAAGAAGAAGACTGGAGCTATAAAAGTTCATAGAGCGTGAGCCCCATGTAAAACGGTTAAGTCCTTGATGCAGCGTCCCAGGATTCAATTCTCTTCAGCTGTCACTTTCTAATAAAGGTTCAAAAGGCCAAAAAATAATACTAGTAGCAACAATATCATAAAGTATTGCACCCAATTGGCTAACGTGGGCTGATGACACCAAATCATAGTCTCTAGCAAGTCTTTTAGTCCATATCTATGACTGTTGCATGAATGTCTCAATGGGACACATATTGCACCTTTAAGCAGTTTAACATTTGTATGGCTGAACAGAATGTTGGTCAAGTGTCATTAAACTGCATTTTGACCATCCTGCTGGAATGTCATAAAGATGCATTATATCCAGTTTAATAATAATGGTAATAATACTGTAATCATGTATTTTTCACAAATTAATTTGCTTTGTTTTGATCTCAAAGAATAATTCTGTGCCATGAAAATTGAAACTGAAACTGTTACCTAGCAAGTTACTTTAGTGGGTGATTTGTAGTGCAGCTAAAAAAACTAAACATTCAGTCTGGTCTCTGGGGGAGCTGACAGTTTGGAGAACAGTCTTGATGAAAACACGAAAGCTGAGGCCAGAACAATGTGGACTCATTATTCCACAATCACAATATTTGACCGCTGCCACAATCATACACAAACAAAGACAGCCGCTCTAATGAAGCTGGAACGGAGAGCAGGGGGGCGCAAAGGTTGTCATTTGAAATGCTGAGGCAACTGTTGCAGCTGCTCGCTCGCAACGAACCCTGCTGTTACACAAAACTGAATCTTAATTTATTCACAAGTGAGGAATGTTTTCATTTCTATGAAGTCAGTTTCTCCAGGTGTTCAACAAGCTTAGAAAACCTAGAATGGGAAGTCAATGAGAAATGCTCTACCCTCTCTTAAACACCATCAATGTGCTCTTTAGCAAGGCACCTGACCTTGTCAGCTGCTCCACTGGAGTCGGTAGGCAGCTAAAAAAACAGAAAGAGAAATGCTTTTTTGTGCTCGACAGTCGACACTATCCAAGTGTGAAGGTGTGTAATCGAGTGAGTGTGCGACAGGGTGGGACTCAACAAGAGCATGTAGCCACACGTTACTTTCTTTGGATGAATTTATGTGAAAAAAAATAGCACGGGTAGCCAAACACAGATGCTGAGCCACCTTCTGCTTACCCACAACTCCAGCTGCCTGCCCTCAACTACAGCCATCCCCTAACGTGGCAATATCCATGAATCATCCCTCAGCGCTACACAGTGCAAACCAATCCTCAACCATACAGTAGCCCATCAATCTGCATTTGAGACACCTTGCTTTAGATTAATGGGGTGTGTTTACGGGCACGACAACATTAAGGCACCAGGCAGTTTAACATTTGTAGGTTGTTTAGATACACGTGTCCGAATGTCTGGACTGCTTATTCACTATAAAATTGGATTTAAACTTATCTTGTTACATTTGTCAGTTAACACGTTCTCCCACACTTCCCCTTAAGCACTAGTAATCGTGCCATACAACACTGTGCAATTGACCACTTGCTTGGCAAAGGTAGGATAAAAGAGGGAGCAGAGGATTTGTGATGAGAACCCATCATGTCCAGAAAAGAGTGATAAAAACGCTGCAGATAAGTCGATTTCATGAATGATTCCTCAAGTGCAGGAAATAATGACGGCTAATTCTGAAAATGATGTTTTCCGCATACATTTTCTCACCCTGCTCTTTTGGAATAAACAATATAGTGTATGTACAGGGTAGGGTATGTGGAAATAAAAACACTGCTCTCTGCTCTCTGGAGCTCTGACTGAAAGGCCTTGTTCATTTAATGAGATTGCAACACTGTGATTCTCAAACCTTGACAGGAGACTTTGGCAGGTTCTCGTTGAGCCTGTCCAACACTATAAGCACTTCTCTCAATTTCCACTGAAGACCGGCTGTCGAGACTGCATGTAGGCCTCAGTGCGTGGGGTCTTGCTGTCGCATACATTTTCTTCACTTAAACAACTTTCAATGTGTGTGGGGACCACTATATTTGTGACTAAGTCGAGCATGTAGTGGCGCTGACAGGTTGTGCTGATGTGGCAGTGGCCTACAGTTTCTGACAAGGTGGTAGCTAGAATGAAGTCATATTAAATGTATCCTACAACCTTTCACACACACACACACACACACAACATTATAACATTACAGTATGCTGGATCAATCGTGAGTAATGAAATTCACCACTAATACTGTAAACTGTAATGTCTTCTGAACTGTCGCAATAAAACTAGAGATGTCCCAAGCTGATCCTAAGGAAAAGTACCCGGGTGGAATATTTCAAAGAATTATATCGGCTAAAATAAAGCAGCTCAAACTCTGATCCTTTCTTTTCTGTGCTCTACTTTGTTTTGCTCACTCATCTTAGTTGTTTTGCAGCACTACTGTTCTTTACGGAAGCCAGACTCTACAGTGCAGCGCTTAGCCGGCGCTAACAGGAGCTTTTGCAGGCAGATTGGCTGTCGTTATATAATGTTCATGTCATCAGTAACTCGAAGGCAGGCCTAATTTAAACTTGTCTGTTGTCTGGTTGAAGTGTTCATCTGCAGGCCAGGAAGTGTCTGTGCTCACCCAAAAGTAATTTTGTGAAGAAGGAAACCCAACTCTTTAACACCACTGTATAACCATGAGCGAACTCAGCGTTTGTGTAGTCTCAACCACTTCAACAGAGTGATATAAGATTTACAAAAGTTGCCTTCTACCACTTCTATTCATATCATATCAGTCATTTAAGCTCATAAACATAATACTTTTGAACCAGGACCTTCAGTATTTAGACCAAGTAGCTTGTAAAATGTGCCAAATTTAATGGTTTTCAACTGTTATTTACATTTGCAGATTGGAAAGTTAAAGGACTTGATTCAGGATCCGAGCCATAAGAACCTTGAATGGAACATTTCTACATACAACTTCATCAAAATCAGACATGCTTACATTTCTTGTTCACTATGATGATTCTAACGTGGACAAGCATGTTTAGATTGTATAGGTATAAAGTAAAATTAATCATCTGTCATCATCTCCATTCATCTTTTCTCTCCATGCCTTAAAAATGCACTTGTTACAAAGAATCATCTGGGATGTCGTTGTTGGAAACCGTTTGGAAAAAGGCAGGTGCTTGAATATAATCGATGCCATAGAAGCATTTACGCCAACCTCTTCAACAGCCGCCATTGTTGTTTTTCAAGTGAACCGATGATCCCACACATGTCTGCGCACACATCTAGTATTAATCCATGCCTGTAAATTATGCTATAGCTACCAGCAGTTCATCATAGGAAGCTCATTGGTCTGTAACCACTGTGCTGAGACAAATGCATAGCTTGAAGTCTGTGAGTTGGATTCTTGCATCAGTTTGTGTCTTGCAATGTCTTGTAATAAAAGATTATGACGGAATGTTTACTGTCAAAATGACAGAAAACGAGAAAGTCTAATGCAACCTCTGGTCCCATCTGTCCTGGGAACGTCTTGGGATCCCCCTGGAGGACGTGGCAGGGGTGCTGGATGGACTGCTGCTGCCAGTGTGATTTGGACTAGTCTACAAAAATGGATGGATGGGTGGAAAGATGGATGGAGGAATTCACCCTGACATTTACCACGGTTGTCTTACAGCGTCTAAGAAGATCTTTTCACACTGACATTTTGAAATGTGTATTACCTGGGCAACTACAGAAAGGCGAACTGTGAAAAAGGTATCAGAGAGACATTTCTACACACTACACTCTTGGCAGACCTATTACTGCCCACAAGCCACTGGATGAGCCCATTTGATAAATACTCGCAGAACCGCACACCTCTCTCCAAAAACAAAGTGCTGCCACGTGTGCAAAAACCTTCATCTCTCAACCTCCTTCATCTCTCATCTACTTTAGAATCTCACAGACAGCCTTCAACAGCAATTAAACAGGTTTCCACAGTTACAGAGCGGGGACAGGGAAGTCCCAAGGTAACCCCTACTTCACCTTTATGAGTTTTCCATATATGCGTGCACATATGCAGATGCGCACACATACTCAAACACTTCTCCATGCTGTATCATGCGTAACATCCCTTGCAGACCCCCAGAGACACAGCTTGAATCCTTTGTAGTGCTCATTAGGAGAGTGTTAAGTCCAGCGTGTTTCTCTAATCTAATCAGCTCTGTATCCCCCCACTTCTACACCTCCCCACAGCCACCCCGTCCCTGCTCTTTATCCTCTTCATTTGTCAGCTTTAAAAATAAGTGAGCGAAAGACACAGGAGAGTGAAAGTGAGTGAGGGAAAGGCTGAGATAGGGTGAGATTGAAGGAAGTCCTTGAGATGTGAAAGTGTCTCTCGGGTTTAGCTTGGATCAAGAGGAAACAGAATTGGGATCAAGGAACATTCTATCAGTAAAGGTCGGGACGACACAATGTTTTCAGGAAGCATGATCTGAGTTTGTTTAGTTTTGGGGAATGGGATTGCACCTCATGGACCAATGTGAAGGGAAGCAAATGAAAGCCTTTGAGTCCATCAAGGTTCCTCTCCATCTTGTGCAAATAACTTCTAATTACCACTTCCCCAATTAGCCTTCGATAAGGGAGAGCTCACTAGTTAGCCTTCCGTTTCCCTGCTTTTGTATCAAAGTCTGAAGAACAAATCGAATATTGATGACTCTATTGTTTGTTCCAGAACAATTACAAGAACAAACAGAAATTCTGATTCCTCTCCACCAGTTTTAATTCATATGGATGCTTCAAATAGATTCATCAGAGGCAAGAATAAATGAGCTTGTTTGTGTTTGGTGTCAGACTTGCAAATGAAGGATGTCAAAATAAGGTATGAGGCGTAAGACAGCAGCTGTTTACTGAAGAGAACAAACAGATAAGAGCGAAAGACGGCGAGACAAGAGACAGAAAGGAAAGGAGACTATGAAGCGACAGAGAGAGAAGAGATAGACAGTGAAATCCGTGGGAACAGGAATACAGTTGCCAATTTCCTGTCGCCGACAGGCAGCAGTGTTGACAATGCCAGTTGACAGCCAGCTTCCCCTGGCCACCACCCATTCATTCTGTATTGTAAATAAACAGTTTAAGGGGAAATGTCAGCTGGGAGACGGAAGGAGCAGCTCCGGCTATAATATCTTTTCCCTCCTCCCTGCCGATGCTGCAGCCCAGTTGCCAGGCAAGTGACGGACGTGGAAAGTAATGAGGATGGCACACACAACCTGCTCTGGTGGGGTTGACACTAACAAGGGCTGACGCCAGGGCGTTTAGAGGTCCCCAAGGCCGTGCGGTTTCAACCCCATGCTTACACTATCTACCGTCCCGCTGTACATCTCAAATGGATCTCGCTGTGACCTAAAAATGCAACTGATCAGAGGGAGATGGGAAGTGGTGTGGAAAATGGATAGCAGCCATGTTTTGGTCTAAATGGTGCAGTCATGGAGATGATAAGGATACTTGGGAGGCCTACAGCAAAACTCTTAGATGATAGAGGGAGACAGCTCCAAGAGTGTTCATGACTGTCCCAGTGCAGCTAAAACTGGTGGTCATTATGGCCCAGAAAAAGTCAACAGTTGTGCTGTGACTAAACCAAGCCAAATCTGTGTTGCATATGTATAGTTTGCCTTGAGTCATATTTTAGAAACAGGGTCCAATGACATTTTACAGATGACATACTGCACCACATATTAAATATTCTGCTAAATAACTTGCATAATCTTCAAATCAGGATCAAGGCCAGAGATTGGTTTATTGTGATCCAATCAAACAAGTAAATAGACACACTGAGAAAAACAACATGCAGAGATGTAGAGAGAGATGACTTCTTTTTGTGCCCATTCCTTGAGGCCAAGCAGCCAGACAGGCAGGCAGCTCATGCTACGGCCTAATTGTCATGCAAAGGTAGTTTGCTTTGGTTGGCGGCTTGTGGCTCTTCCTGCTTAACTTTAACTCTGCAGTGGTGCCTGCCAGCCTGTTTTTCTTACCCAGTAATTAAATTAGGACGCTGGACATCAAGAAACATGCTCATCACCTTACAGTCACTCACTGTTCCAATGTCTTCTTCACCTACTACAACTCCTACCATACTGAGAAACATGTGAGTATTGTCCACAGTTTTTTTTATAAATGGAATTGGTTGGTTTATGATTACAGGTTAGCACTAATCAGCATCATCACTACCAAAACAGATCCACAGACAGAAGGGAGCACAATTGAACACAGCATGCGTCAAACACGGTGTGTCAGTTCCAAACAAGGTGGGAAATGAGCAGCAAAATGACTATTTTGTTTACTCGACCAGCCGTTTCTGGGGCGAGTTCCCAAACCCAGTTCTATTCTCAAAATCGATTTGTCTGGCTACACAGCGAAAGCATCTGGTGAATTTAGGAAACCAGCTGCCAGTGTGGCAAAACAAGTCAGCTAGCCGTTCATGTTCCAAGACATCTAACATGTCCAACTCAGAGCATAAAATTCAGGGGGACAAACCAAGTTACCCTTTTGTTACAAACTAAATGATTAACTAAAAAGGCCTCAAATGTCTCATCTGAAACTAGTATTCAAGAGCTGAGCCATTCCAAGAAAAAAATCTTACCTTCATACAAACAGCTTTAAGGCAGGCAGGTGCTTTTTAAAGATAAATATTGCATGCTGTCACAGGGGGTCTGATGTTTACAAGCAGGTAAAACTAACTTCTGCACCTTCTAGCTGCAGCGGCTGCAACACAGGCACCACGATGACCGCAATTCTGTATAGATTTGAAGAACTGGACAAGAATTTTAAGTGTGACTGGTATAATCGATATCCAAAATCTTCATCAGCGCAGAAACTAAACTTCTGAGAATAGCCAGAAGGCCTGTGCTATTTCATAGATAAATATCAGCTGCTGTCATAGGGGAGTACGTTGTTTACACACTCTGGCTGGGAAACAGAGAAGGCTATTAATGTTCAAACCTACCACCATGAGGAATATTCTGTAGCTCAACCATCCCAAAGCTGATGTTCTTAACAGAGTGCATTAATTAGATCAGGACTATCTCAGAGGGTAGCTGCGAATTCATTAATCAATACATATATCAGGCATATTCCATTCTGTTTAAAGACTGATGAATGTCAGAAAGTGTGCTCTGCTCCTGCTGATAATGTAAGTGAGGACTGCAGCGATGGGCCAAGGCAGAAGGCCCAGTACTGTATAAGAAATTTCAAAATTGTGCAACAAAACAACAGCATGTCTATTATATGTGTCCTTTTGCTCAAATGCCATTCACTATTGCCAGAGATGCATACATACATTGGTTTTGCAAGTCATCACAAACCTCTTCTGCCTGCTGCACCGGGGTCACAAATAAACAATCCCCACCTGAGGCTCAAAAATGACACACACAATGACTGACAATGAGGCTCAGATTATACAGCATGCCTATCTGGAATCCTATATGACAGAAAAAGGCATGAAAATTTAATGGAGTCCGTCAGAAACATTCTTCTCACATTTGACTATTATGACAAATATATTTGACATTGGCATAATGGCTCCCTTCAGAGCAGCTTTCGTACCTAATCAGAAAGTCAACTCATGTTGGACGGGTCAAAAACTAAGACCCACAGTGGAAACAAAGTGAACGGTGCCAGGTTTGACACTGCTGAGCAGTTCGACCTCTAGGCATGGAACAATTGGTGTTCTTTTCTATATTACCATAGCATTATCCTCATTCACACGACCCAAGCCTGCATATTACACGAATATTGAACTGTATAACTTCATTGTAAATATGATTTATTCTCCTCTTTTATTGCTATAGTTTGTTTTAGTTTTTATTTAAATGCTTCTGTGTGGAGGGGGGTACAGTCTACAATCATGCAGAGTTGGGGTCATTTATATTGCTGTGTTACGGACTAGCCAATACATCTATGGCACGACGTGGCCTGATTACATACGACTATGCAATCAGGCCATAATCGCGGTGCTATTATTGAATGAAATGTGACCCTGAACTATAAATCAAACACTCACCCACTGACCCCTTGTGTCCAGTACAAATCCAGCTTAAGGATCAGCGATAGCCTTTAGACATATGGGGCTTTGGTTTAAATAGATCATTAGCTAGATCAATAGATTAATAGATCAGATGATGATCTGGGTGGCATAGCTTAATATTCCTGCCTGGATCTACACTACGAGTTAAATTTCTCCAGATCCAAGCTGTTAGTCACAACAGAACTACTGATGAATAAATGAATGAATGAATGAATATCTATCTATCTATCTATCTATCTATCTATCTATCTATCTATCTATCTATCTATCTATCTATCTATCTATATATCTATCTATCCATCCATCTATCCATCTATCCATCTATAAGATGTCAGTCGTGAGAAAAAGTTACATTGTGTGTATGAAAGCAGGAAGTAGCCTCGTGACTTGAGTATCAAACTTTAATGTTCACTAGCCAGATCAGCAGGCCTTTTTTATTTTGTTTTTATCATACAGAAGATTAAAGGTATGACTTGGTTTGACAGCACATTCTATAGTACATCACTTCACAGTGTTTGAGTGTTGGTTGTTAATCATTTCTCAGTTTGCTCATAACTTTCCTTTGATCTCTCTTGTAAAAAACAAGATCTCAGCTTCGGGGCACAAATCTGTCAAAGAGCAGCCTCAGAGTGCTGAAAAAAAAAAAAAAACGGGGCATAAAACAAGTTGACTGGCAAAACAGTGTATAGCGTGTGAAATCTGTGTTTCTATAGAGTTTGCTGTTATCTGTTATTTGGGAGAGCCATTTCAAACGCTCTGAAATACGTGCAGTATTCACATGAGCCTGCGTGAAGTACCGGATGCCGTGGGATGAACGTTGTGTCATTTGGTCTGACTAATAGAGGTCAGGTAGAGTTTAAGCTAACATGACTGGCATCTGTGAGGTCGCATCAAGTCCTCCAACATTAGGTGGATAATTGGCAGCCACCCTGTTTGATGCCAATATCACATATTCACTGTCCATATGGCTGTGAGTGTGCTGGGAACCTTAACTGCTGTGCCTTGTTTTCAGTAGTAAGCATGTGCTGTTGTAGTTTTTTTCTAAAGTTTAAAAGGCGCCGTGCTTGTCCTTCATGCGCTCTGTCCCTACCTGGCATGGCATGGACCAGGTCGCCACAGAGCACCACGAACCTTGGCCTGGGTCGGAGCTGGTTTACGGCCTCCACAGCTTGCTTTGTGAGCTCGACCTCCTCGGCCCATTCCTCCCCTCCTCCATCGCAGTCGCCGTCCCTCCACGCCTTCATCAGACCGAGCTGGGGATCCGCGGCCTGGATGAAGAAAAATGGTCCCGTCCACTCATGCTCTGCATCTGGAACAGCAAGAGGTAAAAATGGACTAAGCAGCAGAGAAGGACGCTGGTTGTTACCAAGACCACAATACAATAAAACTGATTAAAGATGCACTAATCGATAATAACTACTACTTAACTAATAGATAGATTTTTGTGTGACAAATATTATGGAAAAAGGTCATTTAATACTAATTAATATGATTATACAACTTTAAATAAGTGTCATTTTACCTATTCACTGAATTTGGATATAAGCGGGCACTTTAATTCAAACGTGTTCACACATTCACCCAATGGACCGATTATATTAGCAGCTGGCCTTTTAATATATGTATAAAATATGTCTGCTGTGTACTAACTTCACATTTTTTTCAGTGTGTTTAGGTCACTGGATGCTTGTACAGAACACTGCACACAACAGTAAGCAAGGACGTGAAAGCTTCAGGGATTAGGTGTCATAACAGCATTAGTCATTCAGCGGGTATAAGACCTGCTGTGACAGCTTTTTGTAGAAACCTTATATTCACTCTTGGAATAAACACAATTGATTAGCTGAAAGTGCTGTTATCAGGGTTTAGACGTGGGAATTGAAGACGCGGGGAGGGGGGTTGTAATGTACAGTCTTTTGATTAAGCTGTACATGCTCACTCCATGAGTAACCAATGCTAAATAATTAACAAAACAGATCCATGTTGGAGCATGAATGAACAACAGAGAACGAGTGTTTTACATAATCCTGACATTATGTAACGGGGTGAGGGGGGCCTTACAGTCTAATCACTCTCCAATATTCATTAACAACACGGCATGTAAAGAACGGAAGCAGACACTCAGCGCCGCTTGGCTTGATGGTAATGACGAGGTTTGACATGAAGGACACGAGAGAAAAAACGGCTAAGTGATATGGAAATGGAGCCCTCTTGTTTCCTGCAAATGGACCGATGCTAAAAGCAGGTGTAAACAACGGTTTCTGCTCCTAATCATTTAGTTTCCGGAAGATGTGAAAGCAGTCCTGTAGTTATGCACTGCTGTCACTGTGGAGCGTCTGCATCTGCATTCTGCACAAATCCCCTCGCTCACACTCAGCGGGGGCCACTAGCTGTTCAACATCCTCTATGTTTAACATGCTCTCCGCGTATCTCTCCCTCTCCCAAATGAGTTTATGATAATTCGGTCCTCCGGAGAAACGTAGAGCAAAGATAGGAAAAGAAAGAGCGACAAAGAGTGTCTCCCTCCTGGGAACCAGACGAGTAGAAGCTCAACAATGATTCCCACGTCGTAATTGACATTTATGGATCCAAGAGGGGGAAACACATTCTACTTTTATGATGATTACCATCATCATCTCTTCAAACAAATTACTTTACAATGCCTTCAGTCCAAACTAGCCTGGCCTCGATCTTAACTTATAACTACACAGTGGGGATTGTTGTTGAATTTTAAAAAGCTGCCAGTATAAAGTTTTCTACTGTAGCGTAGGCCTGACTTTTTCTCAGAAGTCCGTGACAGTCTTTAAACATTTACTTCTTGAGAGAATGCCGTCTAGATCCGTCTTTAAAACTTTCACCAGCACACACCGAACTCTCGCAGCTTGGCACAACAGTCTCCAAACTTGCACTCAGCTTACGAGAGTTTGCATACGGAAATCATTACTTAACAATACACACCTCAGTGAACAGGTAAGACCAGCTCTCTGCAAAAGGATTGCTTTCGAATCACACGGGAACTAAAGTGTGCACGCAGATAACGCAAACAACGTGCACCTCGATGCATGCTGGTGCCACTCCTGAGTTAATAGCTGTCTTTTTTTTTCCCCTTTGCGTGTGCTGCGAACATGAGACACAATCTGTTATGATTTCATGAAGCTGCAGGGCGCACACACACAAATCCTGCAAGCTTTTTTTTTTTTTTTTGCTACAGCGAGCATACTTTATAGTACAAGGTTCTCTCTCTGGAGTCAGATGTGTAAACTATTTCACAGACAAATGAAAAATAAAATAAATAAATAAACAACAACACAAAGACTTGCAGAAGCCGGCAAAGCTCCCATGACAGGAGATAAGAGGCAGCAGCCTTGTGTGGCTTCGCTGGGTGAGCACAACTTCAAACATAAATTGCACAGATTTCTCAGGTGGCAGATGGTGCGCTCAAAACAAAAATTAATCATCATTTGAGATGAAAGCACAAGGGGGCTTTTGTAGCAAATAATAAAATACTGAACATTTCAATTTCTTCCCTTGAGTTCCTTCATACGGGCTGGTTTTCCTACAGCAAAGAACAAAACAGACATGAAAAAGGTAGAAACACACATGAGCACACATGCTGAACATGAACACGGTCTGAATCACACACCTCACTGATGAAACATTTGAAACTAATGTAATTAACATAAACGAGGTCTGCCACAGGTGGAAACACTTCAAGTCGCGCCACAGCTCCTCCTTAAACATGCATTAATGCGGTTCAATGTTGTGTAATGGAGATTTAATGTAGTGGAACAGACCAGATAAAGTTTAAATTATAAGCTCACTTGCATTACATTAACCACAACTACCACCTGTGACCTCTAACAGCGGGCTACATCACTTTTGAGTACACTGTGAATGTTGTTTTGTCGCGACACTAACTTACTTATTGGATTTATTCTTGTAAATACAAGCTAACGCGCTAGCTGCTGTTTAGCCTCGCAAAAGTGGACGACAGTGACCCAGTTTGTTGTAAAAACAAAGCTACACAAAAGCTACAAAGCGACTGCGTTCGCTCTGTCGCGACATATGCGCAGGTTGATGTCGCGACAACTTGTGTAGCGTCCAAGTTAGCCGACACATTACCCCGTACTGTAAGTGGGCTAACCGGTGGCGCTAATAAGGAGGCTAACGACGGTCTGCTACCTTCAGTCAGTCCGCTGAATGTCCGGTGTTTGGCCCTGAGAAAGATATCCTCGCTGTCAGCCATAACACCCGCTCGATAAAGACTTGTCCGAGCAAACTAATGCGCGACGAGCGTGAGTCTGTCAGCGAGCCCGCGAACAGGTGCGTCGTCTCCAGCTGTCTGTCGGCGGCTATCCGCGATCGATTACACAGCCTGGCTCTGTGTGTGTGTGTGTGTGTGTGTGTGTGTGTGTGTGTGTGTGACTTCAGCTGCAGTGTGGGACTACAACACACACTGTCCTGACATCTATACAGGCACAAACAACGTGCATGTGTCAACTTTAACATATTACCTTTAACTTCAACTGCTTTATTTAAATAAAACATGCAATATATTTAAAGAAATTTCGACTAAATCAGCCTAAGATCTACACCAAATTACACCACAGAGAAGCTCAGGTAGGTCATAGAGAATCTTAAAATGGGTAAATCAATGGTGGCACCCAGCGCCGGTCCTGGCCACATTTGCGCCCTGGGCGTTCGTGCGCCCCCCACGGAAAATGCGCCCTGGGCGGCCGCCCACATTGCCCATAGCTAGGACCGGCCCTGGTGGCACCTGTGTTGACCCTACTGTTTCATGTCAAAATGGCTGCTGAGAAAAGAGCGGCAGTTTTCAGTTGAACCTTGAGCAAGGAGTAATTCAAAATTCAGAATGATTCACACCTGAGTGGAGAAACAGTCTGTGTGGTTTTCTTGCGTTTAGATGAGAATGAATTGTTGGTTTTGTTTACTTGCACTGCATCCATACAGTTCAAATGAGCCTGAATGTCCTTTAGGTATCTGCTTTCACAGAATTAATCAGAACACACCACTTATGTTACAGGTTTTGCAGGTTGGACATTATCTTAAATAGATAAATATTTAATGTATATATTATATCATATAGTATATATATATATATATAATAATTATATATATATTATATATATATATAATCCTATTAAGTTTGCTTTTTCAGGTCAGTCCGACTTCTCTCACAGCACAAAAAAGCTACTTGACAACAACAAGAACTTGAGATAGTCACTAAATATAAAACTTCTATAGGCTGCAAAGTGTTTTCTAATAAAACATCTGTATTGTTCATTGTTTCTGATATATTTATTTAAAGGGTTAGAGATACATCCTCCAATTGGATGACATGTGAGAATGAGCCTCTTCATTTTTTTTCCCCAGATGAGATGAATCTGTGTCTGCGCACTGTCCCTTATTTTCAGGATTAGAAACATTTGGATACACTGAACTGGTCTGAAAGGGTCTGTTCTTTGCGCGTATTGCTGCTTAAGAACCTTTATTGTCTTTCAGAGTTCCCAGGATCTAGCAGCCTTTACCTCCCCGGGCCACATCTTTGTTTTGTTTTTTTGTTGTTGTTTTTGTAAATCCATCCCCTGCTTTTAGAATCTCTGCCAACCACTGCCTATCCTATTGTTGCACACTATAAGTGATTTCAGGATTTCCGAAACAATGGCAACCTACGACTGAAAAATGCATGAAGTAGAAAGGGGGAATGGGAGGAAAGGGCTCCTACGCGTTTCTTCGACGGCAAAATAGAATAGTGATGTGCGTATTCGGGGATTTTATCAGAATTTTTCACAATAAAGGCTCTCTCTCTCTCTCTCTCTCTCTCTCTCTCTCTCTCTCTCTCACTCTCACTCTCTGTCTTCAGCCCTCGCAGTCTCCCTCCCTCTCCATGTTTTCCTCCTCCTCTCCTTTTGCGCACCAGGCTCTCCCACCCTCGGCTCTTCTATTCGCTCACTGCGCTCTCATCCTCGGTGCGGCTTGTGTCTCTGCTTAGTCCTGTGCGTAAGAGCGCGCCGATGGATATGTAAAGTGATGCACTCCTGAAGACGCGAAATCTGAGCTTGCAAATGCCTCTCTGGAAAGACGTGTAGATGCGCGGCAGAGAGCGCGCGTTGGAGAGCAGTTAGTTAGATTAAGTCAAGTTCATCTCACGGAGATTTTATTTTATTTTATTCTGCGCGTTTATTTTGTTTTGTTTGTTTTTTGGATGGTGATATGTTAATAAAGATGTTCATCAGCGCGGATGACGGTGCGTTGCTATTTGGATGTGTGTTTCTGGACTTTTCAGCGTATCATGACCGTGCGCCTTTCCCCCTCTCTCCAAGTCATTTCGTTTCTGCGTGAAGTTGAACGGAGGAGAAAGCAAGATGAGAGGGAAATACTTTCTCCTCGGCTTCTTGTTGCTCAAACTTATGGCTCTTGTGTGCAAGGCTGACGGGGAGCCAGGACTGCTCGGTGGATTCGTAATGATCGCCACCTCCAACGGCTCCAGAGAGGAGGAGAGCGCGTCCGAGGCGACCCCGCACACGGAGGACAAATGTCGGGGTTACTACGACGTGATGGGCCAGTGGGACCCGCCGTTCATCTGCAAAACAGGCAATTATCTGTACTGCTGCGGCACCTGTGGCTTCCGCTTCTGCTGCTCCTTCAAGGAGTCGAGGTTGGACCAGAGCACCTGTAAAAATTATGACACGCCGGTGTGGATGAAGACCGGACAGACTCCCTACAAAAAAATGAACAAGATGCACGACAGCACCAAAGACAAGACGAACTTAATTGTTTACATCATATGTGGAGTAGTGGCCATTATGGCTCTTGTGGGGATTTTCACCAAACTGGGGCTGGAAAAGGCGCACCGGCCTCAGAGAGAGAACATGTCCAGGTGAGTCTCTCCCTCTTCCCTCTCTGCCCGCTCCTCTCAGTGCGCTTGTTTACAAAGAGACTTGCAGTAGTAGCCTACGCACGCACTGATCTGGAGCGCGCTCTTCTCTCCACACCTGCCTCAGAAGTACACAATGGGAATAAATCCAAACACAGCACCATTCAACTACAACTTCTTTAAAATGCATTATATTCTGCACACAAGCTGTGGTTACTGGGCAACCAGAGCAACTTAGGTCATCTTCTCTTTATGATAATGCATGCTCTCTCCATTCCGGTCCGTCCATCCATCCACTGTGGTATAACGTAACATTACGCGAGCCACTCTCTCAGGCGGGGGCGGTTTTCTTTCACTAGAGTAAAGCGGCATTGCGCTCCATTGTGCTCCATTGTGTATCTGTCTGAGTGGAGATCAGTGAAAACCCTTTTTATACACCTTCACAGTGTAGTGCAGAAGCAAAAACTGGACTAATGAAATCTTTCCCATTCATCAAGGAGTCCCATTTTCTCCCAGTTTCATGAAAAGATGCTGCACAGCAGTACAGCCCCACTGAATGATTAAATTAACCATGTTTTGCACAGTTCCTCATGTCTGCACCTCTCATCCATCACTGCCTCTCTGTCTCTCTCCTCTGCTCTGCTCTCCTCTCTCTGTCTGTCTGACAGGGCCGTTGCCAGTGTGCTGCAGGGCGGGTGTCCAGGTGAGCAGTTTCGGGGGGAAGAGGCCCTAGGGATGCATTCACAGCACTTTGTTTCCAGGGCCACAAACCTCCGTGAGTTTTTTTTTTTTCTTCCTCCTTTTATTTTTATGTTCAGGGAGATTTGGACAGCTCATTGGCTGGCTGTCATGGTGTCACAGGTCCTTTTATGAAATCATCTGGAGCCGGACACATATCTGGTTGATGGTGCGATGGTGCGTAGTCAGAAAATCCTCAGTATGAGATACAGTACGAGCACAGGCAGAACACACACACATCCACTGCAGGCGTGTTCCTATTTTGTTTCAAATGACAGCATTGGGTTTTTTGTTTTATCTCACACTGGCCAGATATCCATCCATTTCATAACACGCTAGAAAGAGAATATGTGCCTGCCTGCCTTTTCTGCAGCTTTTCAAATCCAAACATTATTCACCGTTTTATTTTGGTTCGTGCCCACATGATATAATGAGAGAGAGAAAAGGGGAAGTGGGAGTGTGTGTGTGTGAGTCGGTGAGGTATTGGTGGTGGTAGTGTGTGTGTGTGTGTGTGGGTAGGGGGATTGGGGGGCTGGGAGTTTGGGTGGTGTTGGTGTTGAGGGTAGAATACAGAGAGTATGAATGCCATCTATTTCTGTTGCGTCCCGTGGGCTGCTACAGTACCGAGCTTCTTTGTGTTTTAACACCAAAGATCAAACAGACGAATGCACGCGCGCGCACACACACACACACACACACACACATCATAAACGCAAGAAGCAGACATTACAGAGCATTCAGATTCCCTCACAGTTGCATCACAAATGTGTACTTCTTGGGACAAAACAAAAAGCGGATCTAAGATAAAATTCACCATGAAGTATAAGTTTGAGTCAGGCATATTGTGGCTTGTGTTATTATCAAGCTATGTAATCCATTTAACTAAGATGGCATTAAGAATTTTGCTCTTATTGGTGCCTTGCTTTAACTTGGGCTAAGAAAAGACAGATTATTTTGCTCCTAAACAATAGATACATGTTTATTTTATGCCAATCTTCCCTCTTATGGGCACACTTAAAGTGCCAGCAGCATCCCCAAAAATCCACCAAATCGTCCTTGCAGTTTCCAGTTAGAAACTTTACACACAGTTCACAGCTGAGTTGAAACCATCAACAGAGAGCAGGCGAGAATTTTCTGAGATTTTTGGGAGCTGTTGAGTGCTATGACAGACAGGAAGTGTACATGTAAGGAAGTGGTGGCGGTGGTGGTTGGATGGGTGGATGGGGAGGGTGGGGGTGAGAGAAATATGTAATCATACAACAGCTCCCCTGGCTAACGACAATGTGACATAACCCTACTCAGCATGAAGCACTACACCCACAGACACCATCCACATCATGATGAGAGCACAGCTCATGGAAAGAGGGGGAAAAGAAAAGGTTGAATTCATGAAAATGATTTGGTTTCAGATGTGACGGGTGGAGAGGGGGTGTCTCAATCCAAAAGAAAAAAAAAATAAAAGATAAATATTTTGAGTAGGTGCTGGGGTCTGCCCGAGTCTTTTTTTTTCTTTTCTCGCAGCACTGTGGGAGTGATGAGATAACAGGACGGCCTATCACCTGAGTGGCCGTGAGGACACTGCTGTGAAATAGCGGTTATTATTTGCAATGTGGAACCTGCTCAGCTGAACCCTCTAATCCTCGGGCTTGTGGGTGATCATGTGGAATGTTATTAACCTCTGTGATCTGCCGCGAACCTCACCCTGATTGGTTTACGGGGTCTCTCCGCCGGCTAAGGAGACGATTCATCACGGGGCACAGGCAGGGGGTGGTTGGAGAGGAGAGGAATTAGATATGGATTTGCTGGATATGGACATGTTATTCTTGTTTTAAGTGATTAACGGAAGATAAATAGACTGGAAAGGGCAAGATGATTTTTTCATTAAGAGCGCTGATGTAAATGCAAAGGACGGACGAGGAAGGAGTGTGGAGAAGAAATTGCAATGTAAGGATAAGTGCTTGGGTTAAAAGGGCCACTGTACATGTGCAGAAGCTGTTGCACATAAATGGAGTTTACTTAGATAAAGTGCAGGATTGTGCTGGAAAATCTATTTTCAGTGCAAACCACATATTGATTACAGCTTATGGGCAGATTGTCCTATTGCTGGCATCAATTAATCTGATCTGTCAAGTCTTGGCTGCTCATATAAGAGGAGAAAATTCCTTTGGGACTTGTGCCACTGTCAGTCAGAGAATGCTATTTGGCTGCTGAAGGAATCACTGCTGATTGCTGCTTTATCATTTATTCAGTTTTCCCACAAGCACTTTACTGAATGCATTCGTCAACAGAGGTATAGAAAAGCAGACACACCTCTAATTCCCACTGCGTGCTTTGCTGTGTCTTGATAATTCACAGTCATTATCACAAGTGAGAAACACAGAGCATCAATTTGTAATACAAAAGCCGGAGGTTTATGTTTGTTATGTCATGGGCCCCAGTGCATAATCCAGCGACTGCATATTAAAAATGGACAATTTGGTTGCTTTGTGAATGAGAACCAGCCAGCCCACCAGGTCCCCCAGGTGGACCTGGCTGGCTGGCTGACTTTCATGTCATCTTGAGAAAAAAGAAAAAAAAAAAAAGAAACCTGGAGACGTTGTTTGAATCCTTAAAAGACTGAAAATCATGCTTCTCTTCACTTCCAGCCTCCAAGTGCTGAAGAGACAAAGGACGCAGGGGAAAAGTGAGAAGGGTGGGAGGAGAGAGAGGGATGTGAGCGCAAAGTGAGGAGTCAAAAGATCCTAGTGGCAGCACCCAGACTGATGGAAGCACCCAATTTTGAAGCTGTGGTGGTGACGGATGGGGCTTTGTACCTGTCATGTGTTAAAGCAGCACTGAAGCTGCTTCTTCTTGTTCTTGTTTGGAGTGACATGAAAAAGACTGAAAACATCTTGGGCATTGTCATTTCACTCAGGGTGACTTTCAGCTCCGTTTTTGGCACTATAGAAACTGGAAATCCTGAGAGTTGAAGTGTAATTACAAGCAGCAGCAGCAGCTCATCTCCTTGTAACAACATATACTATATAATCTAATGAGGAACTTAGTCGTGATTATACATGCATTATTACACCGAGCACTTCCTCCAGATAAATGATGCACTTCTTAGTCCTGTAATTGTCATTTTGGGTATCACACTAAATAGCTTTAGGTGGGCAGCACTATTAGTTTTATTAAGACAAAGCACACACAGCTACACACACATACGCAGCACTCTGTATTCACAACTCAATTCACCATTTGCAGGCTTAATTACCTTCCCAGCAGTTATAATCTTTTCCTAAACATTCTGAGATGGGAAGGATGAAATTTTAATAGGTAATTGCTTCTGAAATTGCACAGGCACGGGGAAAAGGCCCTGTCTGCAAAACACTCCTACTCCGCCTTGTGACTGTGCGTGTGCAAAAGTGTGCATGAGCGAAGGCGTATGCAGCGTGTGTGTGTGCACGGCGGAGGCCTGTCAAAAGGAGCTGTGCATATCCTTCGTTAAAAGTAGGTGACTGTGTGACCTTGTCTTCCCAGCTGTCATCTGAGCCTTCAGTGTGTCACATCTGATTGCGGAGTGTCAGAGCGGAAAGAGGAGCTCCAGCTATAGTGAACCTACACACACACACACACACACACACACTGCAGCGCAGGCCATAAAAACAAGCAAAGAGACGCTGTGAAAGAGAGAATGACAGAGCTGGAGGTAGTTATCTGTGAGGCGTCACTCCAGCTCCGGCTTCGTTTGAAGCTCAGCTTCTGTCCTCTTGTTCAAACAGGCAAAAGAAGCAGGTGAAGTTGAAGTTGCCTCCCTGAGTTTGTCTTTCAGGCTCACGGCTTGTTGGAGCGACAGTAAAGCTTGTGCTGTATCTAAAGCTAGTTTTCTTTCATCCGAACCATTGAGAAAAATGTTGAATTTTGTTCGATTTTTTGATGGATTTACTTTCATTCATACTGCCTGGTCAAAAAAAAAAAAAAAAGTGACAAAAAAAGTCAAACAGACCAATTTTCATACATACACTTCACTTTTTGGTTGAGAGTTATGAGAAGATTGATATGCCTTTCAGCTAAATATGAAGCAACAGCCGACAGTTGGCTTAGCTTAGCATAAAGACTGGAAAACAAAAAGAAGACTAGGCAAGATTAATAATAAAGTTATTTCCCCAAAACATTAATCTACTCCTTTGATCTCAGAGGGCGCTTTGAAAGCCTTGTCAGCCATCTTGACAGCTGATTTAGGGCTAGGATTAAAAAATGTTATATTAAAGCAACAAGGGAAAGACTTAAAGCCTGAGTCACCTGTCAATCAAGACAAATGTGCCCTCAAAAGATGCTTTGCTTTATATAGTAGCTCAGTCCATAGGGACTTGGCTTGGGAACCGGAGGGTGGCCGGTTCAAGTCCCACATGGACCAAAAATATGGAAGGTGGACTGGTAGCTGGAGAGGTGCCAGTTCACCTCCTGGGCACTGCCGAGGTGCCCTTGAGCAAGGCACCGATCCCCCACAACCGCTCGCTGGGCGCTTCTCAGGGGGGCTGCCCATCACTCCACCATCTCTCTCCACATTTGCATGTCTATGAGCCCTTGTACCTTGTACTGCATGTGTGTGTCTGGGTTAAAATGCATGTCAAAATAAAAAATACAGTGAAAAAAGAATTTCCCCATTGAGGGATTAATAAAGTATATCTTCTTCTTCTTCTAATTGTCTATGATGTTCAGAATTGCCACCAGACAAATAAATTAGATTTTGAGACCCCTACAGCCTGTAAAATGACCATCAGAGATACATGCTAGATATAAAATGCACTAATCACAGTGCAGTCAACATATTGCACCTGGTCTTGCCTGTCCCACATCAACATCTGTCTGCTCATAAGACCTTGCAATCCTTGTCCTCCAAACAAATCACACTGCTTTCCCACAGCTGTATCACTTATTTGTAACTTGGTGCCACACATTGTTCTTACCATACCAAAGACGCATATCAGGCGATATTGAGTCAAGACGCCAGCAAGTCACAGGCTCAGATTCTCAGAGAGTACAGGAGTGTCTCGTCCTCCTCTCCAGGGTCTCATTCCTGCACCCTCACTCCGCCTAATTATCCTAATGTGAGGCCCCTCAGCAACCCAGGGACACCATTAGACTCCTGTTTATTGGGGCTCAGGGGCTGCACAGCCTGCAAGCATCGACCAACGGCAGACATCCGCTCAGTTTAGGCACAGAGGAAGAGTGGCCAGGGAGGTGTCAACACAGACAGGAGACCCGGGCTGAGGAGTGGAAGGAGAAAAGAAGCAAAAGGATTTTAGAAAGTGAGACGAGAGAGATACAAAAAGAGTCAAGAACAGAGGGTTGAGTTTCTTTATGAAATCTTAAAGAAATGTATGTGTCACTCTCCCGTCCCTGAGCATTAGCTTCTTTGTGAAATCTAATGTAAATTGGAACAAGAACTCATTCTGTGGACGTTTAAAGAAATCAAGCAGTATTTTTGATGGGCATGGAGAGCAGTCTAATGCATGCGGCCCTTCATTTTCTGTCCTTAGCGTTTTGCATCACGCAGTGTGTAATTTCCCATCTTGTCATTGTGGTGCTTTAATAAAAGAAGCAATAGGGACAGTGAATATCTTAACTTCTAATCAGCCAACCTCCCCTCCCTCCCATGCCCTCCTCACGAATATTAATCAGTTCATTTACTCCCAGGAAGTCACATCTTGCATTTGACAGGTAATTACGTCTGTGACTGTGTGTGTGCGTGTGTTTGCAGGTGTGCATGTGTCCATGTGTAAGTTCAATTAGGCGCTCATCATATACTTATGCGCGTGTGCGCGTATGCATATGTCGGCCGACATGACCTGTGGTGCGCTCCGGTCAAATCCTGAGTTCAGAGAACAATATTACGTCCATCTGTCTTCATCTATTTCAGTCTCATTTACGTTTGACTATCTATAATGATACAGCACTTGCAGGCAGTCATGGGATAAGCAGACAGACTTCCCATCTGTATGTTTGAACAGGTGGTTATCACCACTGGTTTCTAATTAACTGCTACACTGACTCTCCTTAATCGACTATTCAAATTAATGAGTCAAGCCTTTTCCAAATATTAGGATCTTTTTTTTTTTTTTCCACATGAATTCAGACAAAAATGTAATTATTACAAAGATAACTCTCAACATGGTTTTTGAGATGGGATTTGTTTGTAATTCTGCCTGTGTTTAAGTTGCGAAAGGCACTTGGCTCAATTCATTCATCCTTATGTTTGTCTTTGTCATATTTGTTCCTTTTAGCAATAACAAGCTCACTCTGTCAGACATACAGCGAATACAAGCCAAATCTCATAGTGCCATTATACAGTATATTATACGTACAGAATCATGTATGCCCCACAACATGTAGCTGTGTGTGAAATCCTCTGTAATCTGCAGTTATTGTCAGACGGCGCTAATCTTCTGTATTGCTGACAATAATAGTATACATACTCCTCCACTTCCCAACAGTGTTCCAGCTGTGTTCTAATATTATTCAGGGGAAACACCGTGGGTACCTCAGGGATTCGGCGTAGCTGTGGAGTAGTAGGTATATATAATATATACATATGGAGTGCTCTGTAATGCCCAAACATCATGGGTTGTGATCACTAACATATATAAACATGGACGATGTGACTCCACTTCCTCCCTCTCTGGTGTCATCTGTGCTGACAGCATCATTTGGAGCCAGATTGTGCACACTAGTGATCAGGGTTGGACCTGTGTTGTCGTGGTCCTGCCGATACAGCAGGGCTCAGCTGTCTGTTTATAGAATCAAATAACTAATTAAAACCAAAAAACACACATCAGCATGATAAGTACTGATAGGCAAAACATATTTGATGTGTCCATTGATTTATTGATTTATTTTTTTTTAGCTTTATATTAGCTCTGCTAATATAAAGGGGGACTAGGTTTGAGGGAGTTTGGGGAACTGTCATGTCGTCCATCTTTAAAGTCAATGGTTGTGATTGAGAATGGGTGGAAACCAGTCAGCAAGCAAGAGGCTATGTCAGTTGGTTAACAGTAATGGATAAGTGGTTGAAATATTCGGCTAAAAGTAGACGATAAACCATTGAAGTAGCTAAAAGTGATGAATAAACAGTTGGCTAACAAATAATAGTAGCTAAAAGTGATGAATAAACAGTTGGCTAACAAATAATGTATAATGTTGAAATGGTTACCAGAAAGTTATGGATCACATTTGGATGACTGGTTGTGTGGATGAGGGTTGGGAACCCCCAGAGTCCCGAGAGTCCAGCTCATATCATTATACCTACAGAATTATAGGAGCTAAGCTGTGTATTAGTGTCACTTCTCCATGCGTGTGCATTTTTGAAAAGTCTTGGCTTTGAAAGAGAACAGTCTGTTTTGAATGCACCGGCCAAAGAAACAGTCACTTCCCATGTCCCTCAGGTGCTTTTTTTTCTTTTTCTCTTCCTTATATACGCACACATGCCACATGCACATGGACACCAAAAGGCCCCCACACGGGTACAACGTCCATATAAACACATGTATTCTGTTCCAGGCCTGTATTTCACACGGCCTGGGGGCAGGCAGCAGATTTGCTTGGCTAGCTGACTGATGCCACCAGCAATGCTAAGTCACAGGCAGCTCATACTGGGAGCACATTTTGTGAAATCCCTCCTTCCCCTACCACCCATGCGCCCCCCCCATCACGCACACACACACACATCACTAAACTCAGGGTAGCAGTCTTGGAAGTCCAAGCTCCACCTCTTGCTCTCTCTTTCGCCTGTGGGCTTCAGTATGGCCTGGCTGGCTCATCACCCTGCCCCGAGGAGGTAGAGACACATTGGCAGCCTTCCCGCCGTTCACCCTCCCATCCTCATACTTACATATGGACACACACAAACTTGTGGACAGCCTTGCAGCCCCCCCCCCCAGCCCCCCACCACCCCCCATCCTGCTGGGCGCTGGCCCATAGATAGGGGACATGTGGCTGGGCGAAATGCGTCACGATGCTGGGCTCTTGCTTTCAACAGATCTTGTGACTGTCTGCCTGCCTGCAAATTACCAGCCTGGAACGATTCACAAAAACAGAGAAGGAGTTTTGTTTTCCACCCTTCTGATTGCAGCAATCGCTCTCCTTTCAGCTCCCCTCGGCCTCTGGCCACTGTTGCCTTTTCTCTTGGCATTTCTTGTCTCTTATGACAGTAGTTGGTTACAGAGGTTGTACTTCTTTATACTCCTGGATCCAGCATTTTACAGTGTATCTATGCAACAGGCTTAGAAGACTGATCAGATGGTTACACTACATATGTATTTGGGCTGTGAAATGGAGAACTGAACAAAATCTCTCTTCCTTGGAGGATTTAAACAAGAGATCTTTTGGTTGTTTCAGGAGTTTTTCTTCCAGGAAAGGTCAGATGTTGTCTTTATTTATTTTGCCCACATATAACCTGGCACCTGTTAGTGGAAGCTTCACAAAGCCAAAACCACATCAGTGTCAAAGAAGCCAGCCAAGAAAACACTGATTGAATACATAATATTACCATTGAGACTTCCAACTATTCTTGTTTGAAAATCTTTTAAAAGGACTGATCCACTAAAAACTGTCCTGGGTATAACTCAGCTAAGTTCCACCTGATGCCACGGCTGTCACTGCTGATCGTGGCTGTTCTAGACAATGTTTGTGACCACACCAGAAGCATCAAAGCGTATTTCACGAGAATCAATGGAGAATACACAGCTGCTCTAGTTTTGACGGAAGCCACGACCAGGATCGGGCAGCACAAAACAAACCAAGCTGGCCGGAAGTCAGAAACAGAAAGGGCATAGATAATCAGCGAGTCAGTTTTCAAAATAAAACACCCTGTGCAAACATCTGATTTTTCCGTTTTTCTGTCCTTTCATTGGCCACCATGTTTAGTCTCCTGCATATATGCAAATGCACCATTTCAGTATCTTCTCATCAGATCACAGGCAGCAGCATAGCACTGTGTCTATGCACAAAGCAACTTAATGAGCTTCATAATCCCGACGGGCCTTATCTTATTGGAAAATAAGAGAGCATGTTAATTCAGTTGGATGCCCGGTGATATATTATATAGAGGACTGTGCCTATGATGATGCATTCAACTTTTATTCAGCTCTATTATGGTGTGTGGAGCCCCCATGCAGATTTAATACTTCCCCTGAGTGACTACCTGCAACCTATTATTGTAAAACTCAGTACATTGTCGCACATGTGATAACCATCTCCAATCACACAAGAAAGGTTCTTTTTCACGATGGAAAGCTGGCAGTTGCTTTGAGTTTTGCAGAGGTTAGAGGAATAGGAGTTCTAGAGGAGCGTAAGAGACAGGCATCCAGAGGGAGAGGTACCTTTACCTTTTTTAGATGTCACTGTCAACCTCACCAGCAGGCACCGATTGAATCAGTCCCCCTCAGGAATTTTGGGAAATGGAAGCAGAGAGGATCTGAAAGTGCCTTCTCCCCCTCCCTCCTATACTGATAGGGAGCCTGACAGAGAGTAGTCGTACATGCCGAGACTGAAAGATAGAGACAGTGAGCGAGAGCGAAATAAAGTGAGGGACCAAAAAAACAAGACGGGTAGAGTGCAAGTGGAGGACGAGAGATGAGAAAAGAAAGATTGTGAAAAAGAAAGAAAGGACGGCTGCTGACAGGGAGGAGGCCGAGAGTGTTTGCGGAAATATGGAGTGAGGAAATCTATACTGAGACCATCGATCTTTCAGGCCTCTCCTGATATGAAAGTGGGAGGATGCAGAGCAGATAGGATTCAGACAAAGCTCCCCTTTGCGTTTCGCCTTCGGGCACACAATGGCAACATTCCACTGTTGAGGAAATGTGACTTCTGTGCTGACACTCATTTAGTCGTGAATTGGTCAAAACCTCCTGTGTTTACAAAGTCCCCATTTGCTGTAGCATCGGCGGGTCCGTTACATGTCAAGTGTTAACAAATAGTATCGATGTGAATGTGGCAGGTGCATCAGTCTTGCATAGTTCACGGGTAGAAGATGAGAGACTTCGATTTCTTGCTTGCACAGACAATGTGAAGGAGGCAGATAGGTAGAAATAAAGGCGGCAGAGAGTACTGGGTGTGTATGCACAGGTAATGGCACAAACATGCTTGCAAACAATTCTTAGTTTCAGTCAGTCAGTTTTCAGGGTAATCCTGGTTTATTACTACCTTTGTGGAATTCTTGAGGCTTATAAAAACCTCACACTAACCAAGCTGACTTCTGAGATCTGGGAACAGGCTAAATTGAGGTTACTCAAACAAAACAAACAAAAACAAAGGTGCCCTAGATCCACACTACACAACCTTCTAAGCAGGGTTTGAGTTTGTAGTTTGTAACAAAATACAGCAACAAAACTTAATTTTTGAGTCTGCATTCAGCATATGCCGCTCTCCCACCATGCAGTGTACAAAGGAAATGGTCCTGCTCACAGCTGGAAAATAAATTAAAACTAATTATGGTTGCTGATGAGAAAGCCTTAGGAACACCTGAACAACAAAAAGTGGGCAAACCATTTTTACTGCCTTTTTGCAAAGTTTAATCCGCAGTGACTCTGTAAAGTCGCCTTTTGATTTTGGAGTGTTTAAAAGTATGTTGATTTCTTTAACAACATTTTACAATCTGTGTACTGTATTACAAAGATTACTTTGTAGTATATTCTGTGTGCAGTTAGTATATAGTATGGAATTATTACATGCAATACAGCTCCACCTATGATCTACATCTTTGCCACATCTTTTTGGATTAGCGAGAGCCGGGAGAAGCAGGACCACCAAGGTGGTGACAGCCTGGCCATCACACTCTGAGCTTCAAAAGCGGCTCTTCCGAAACCTGTTGGTGACGTCACGGATATGTCGTCCATGTTTATACTGTCTTTGCCTATAACATGGCTGGTCAAGTTCATTGTCCAAATGGACTTAGTGGTGATGCTGTGGTGATCTTTTGTCTCGGCAGTTACTTTTGTGAGAACAATCATCAGTCATAAGCATTATAAAAGTTGCAAATCAACTCTCAAGTATTTCAGATCTCTAAATTCTGACCATTAAATGGCATCTGAACAATTACCTTTCAAAGCTGCAATATATATATTTTTTCATAATAACCCAAGTCCAGGTCCTTTAAATGCACAGGTCCAATAATGAAATATTCAAGGTTAGTGGCTGTGCAAAGATGCTGTTTTATTCATTTCTTTATTGCTTTGGGATTTTGAAAGGTCAAAACTTTATTCCAGTCTTCAGACAGAAGCCTCAAGTTCCAGTTTTTCTATCCGAACCAACACAAATCCAAGTCCTGCTTTCTGCCCATCCCATTATCTAAGTTCAAGGGCTTGCTTGTATAAAGGTGTGTTTCTGCCTGGCATGGACTTAGCTGTCTATCTGATCCTTGTGTTGTTTCAGCATCATATTGAATTTCATCAGGCGGTACCTGAGTCATTTAGTCCAGCCATATGTTTGTATTGATTTTAACCTGCACCCTTGATACATCAGCCACTTCCTCTTCACCACATCCCATACTTCTTTTTTTGTGTGTTTTTCTTCATCTCCTCCTCTCTGATTGTGTACACTGTTCCACCAGTCTCTGCGCCGCCATAAGATCAACAGTTAAAAGCCATAAATGATGTATAACCCATTCCACGCAGCACTGCCCGCGCAACAGATTAGATTTATGTATGAGTGCCTCCCCTGACCCATAATATCCATCTCCAGGTACCTTGCTAAATTATAATGCATCTCACGAGTTCTAGTTCTTTTGTGAATGTGAAAACAAGCTTCTCTCTGTGATTTGTTGGTTTAAAGGTTTAGTTCAGCTGAAGTCTAGTTCAATAATTCAAAGTGTGTCCATCAGTTTGAAATATCTGATTAGCTACATTCAGCATGTCATGTTATTGGCACTGTTAGTGTTTTTCAAAATTACTACAATGTTTCCAGTCAACTCTGCTGCTCTCTAAAATGTTTCTTTTTAGAGAATTAATTGAATTTCCTCTTGATCTTTCACTCCTTCATTTTAGCAATGCTATAAAAGCATGTGTTGTGAATCTGTCTCCCCTTGCCATAAATTACTACAGTGAAATCCATCGTAGCAGCAAATAAAGCAAATAGGCTGCCAATCTTCTAAATGATAATCTGTTTGTTTATATCTTGTTTGGGTTAATGGTTTATTGATGCTTAAATGCAACATCTTTAATAGCCTATCTATCTGTTTGACAGAAATTGCACAATTTGCAGATTTTGTACCAGCCAGTATTTGGAAAGATTATCATCATTATCGTCAGTGTTTCGCGTGCACATGCACAACCTGCCTGACATATATCAACATCAGTTCTGGGAAGAAAATCAAACACGTGCTGAAGTAAACTCCACTGGCTCCTTTCCAACAGCTGCAGCAACACCGGAGTGAAGGTTTTAATATCAAGTGGTGGACTTGTGATTAAATTTGCAACACGTCTTAAAATTTGATAGAGTACTATTGGTTTGACTAACAAAATACAGCCATGAAACTGTAGCACGAGCTCGCTTTGCCAACCACCACTCTGCCCAGAACCACCAATTAACCAGCTCAGCATCAGTTCAGTCCTAAATTATTTATTGTTTTCTGATTGCTTTTGGTAACTGACATCTCAGGTTTCTCCATCGCCGTGTCCACACTCCTACACTGTCTACCCATCTGTGGTGGATGGATTTCCAAGACACCTCCATCTACGGGCATGGCCACGGCTTCGACGTTTGTTTACAGCATCACTTATTTATTTTTTGGAATGATTTGCTAACAGCAGGCGGAGAGCACGCAGGTTGATAAGCAGGAGGAGAGAGAAAGGGAGGCAACATAGAGAGAGACAGAGAGTGATGCTAACTAAACTGTGTTTTTATGGAGGATAATTTTCCTCCCCAGAAGGCAGTGATTGGCATTAATTACCTAACAGGTGCTAACAGCGATGAATCTCATAATTAACCAGTTTAGATTTAGTTCATTTGGGAAGACATGAGTATGAGACACTGGGTGCACAAGTGTGTGAGCATGTGTTTGGTGTGTGTGTGCATGCAAAAGAGAAAACAGAGGTGAAAGATAATGTCAGAGGACTATGTGTGTTTCTGCGTCTGTGATGTGCTTGAGAAATCAGTTTCAGGTGTAGATTTCCAGACTGAGATCATTTGTCGTCCCAGCGAGCTCTCTTGTGGTCTTTATCTCCCAGCTTGGACAAAGTTATCAGCGATTAGACCTCAGACTTTGAAAACTCACTTGACTAAAAAGTGTGTGTGAAGCGGAGTTATAGACCTGTTAAATTGGTTTGCCATCAAATGCGATCATTTAATAGAAGTCGTTTTTGCCATACTCCTCCAGAGTGCTGAATGGGGTAAAGTGGGTCATCCTTCTAAACCTCAAAGAATTGAATTAGTCTGAATTTCAACGTGGAGTATAAGTGACTCTTGTTGATCTTGTTGCCTTTTTCACCCTGAGAAGAATACATGTCAAAGGGAAATCCTTCATCTATCCTGTCAGATGACCTGCATCTGAACCACACTGAGTTTCTGAAGTCCATCTATTGCTACTAGATGTGTGTTGCTACCCTTTTGGCCTTCGGGGCACCATGAATTCATTTGAGCATGGATTCTTAAAGATGCTGGTTGTATGAATATTATACCACGTACAAATGGACTTTTCCACATCATCCAAAAGATGCTGGAATTGGTTGATATCTGGGGACTGTGCAGGCAAGTGAAGCTACAGCAAGAAAACTCTCCTGGAGCCATTTGGTGACAATACAAGTTTTATTGCATGGTGTATTATCATGCCAGAAGGGTCCATCCAAGTGTAAATAAAAAGTAGCACAGAAGGAATAAACTTAGTTTGCAACATTATACAGATACGGCAATCTGTTGTGTCCTGGGAAAACATTCCCAACATCATCACACTGCCACACCAAAGAATACAACCGCATGAATGTACATTCCTCAAGCCGAATTCTGAACCAGGATCCATATTTTGAGTCAGGTTCCTGGAAGAATTATGGTTTGGTTTTGTTTGACCTAGAAACTTTTTTGTACTCCTCAGTGGTCCACATGTTGTCCTTCAGGCATGATTTGTCTGTTCTGCAGGATTCTTGACACTCTCTTTTGATCCCTCTGATTCACAAACTGTTTCATCCACAGGACTGTGATCTGTGGTTTTTGCTCACACCATTCTTACATTCGTAAAACATTGCAAAACATCAATCATTTCATGAGAAGGAGGACACCATCAACAGATACGTTTGAATGATTTATTAACAAACAGAAAGATGATGAAAAATGGATTGCTTAGATTCTTGTACTTCTTTGGATGCTTCTGCATTGTGGGAAAGCTTTGGTGGGGAATCCGCTGTAGCACCCAGGCATGATGGACCGCCTAGGACCCTATGGAGAGAAGAAATAAGAGAAAGAAAGGCGTGGGGGGCTGGGGGGGGGAGTAGAAAACGATACGAGAGCGAAATAGGAGAATATGGATAGCAGGTTATTTATAGGAATGCTGGAAAAGGCGCAATCGAGGTGTGTTCCTGCTCCTGAAACTCTGCAAATAGCTTCACGGATGATGGTGGAATCAGCAGATCTATCACCATCATTTTGCCAGTAACTAGTTCAAACACACTGATGCACGAAACACTGGTCTTCCATGCACATGACTTGTGAATGTACAATCTGTGTCATGGCAAACTTGCAACTCATTGTATGAAGCCAAACTTTTTTCCCCTTCATGCCTCTCGCTCCGGGCTCTGGGTTAGCTTTGGAGGGCTGCTGGCAATGCAGGCATTGCCCAGGCGTTGGGTGGGGGTGGGGATGGGGGTCACCCATATGGGGATTTCCTTATGACCCACTTCTTACCCCTGTACTTCTGCACAGAAACCATCTCTTGCCTGCCTGCCTGCCTGCCTGCTTCCCCGCTCTGCAGCATTCGTCAGGCAGGAGGAGGTGTCTTTGTCTGCTCGCACTGGTTCCCTCACTCTCCCTGTTGCCAAGACACAGAGCGGTGCAGAAGAGCCGACGGTAACACTGGCACTCTGCAGGACAATTGCCTTGCATGGACCTTGAATGCTATCACATTACATTCAATGCTTTGTGCACGTATATGTATACATACACGTAAAACACAGTCAGATGGAAAAAACCCCCACAGGTATTCACATGGAAAACAGCTCCAAACTGTTGCATGAACAGACAACCATCGGCGCAAACACCCATGTGAGAATGTGCATTCATCAGTGCAAACACGTGCACTCATACTTACAGGCAGCGATATATGCTATTGTTTCTGTTGCTCTTCTTACAGTTCTTTCAGTGACACGCAGGCGCATTCACTCACGCAAAACACAATAACACACACTGTACACTTTGCACCCCGCCAGCGCTTGTGTTCTCCTGCTTACAAATGGAGGGATTGAGGCACCCGGTCTTTCTTCAGTAACCTACTTTTTCTCCCCCCAAAAAAAAAGAAAAAAAAAAAAAAAAGAAAGAGAAAAAAAAAAAGGAAAAAAAAAAAAAAAAGAAAAGGAGAGAGGATCTCTCCTTCTTTTTTTTTTTGTTTGCTTGCAATCCGTAACTTCTCGAGGGAGTATGGATGTCTTGCTTGAGTCGATTCCTGCAGCACAGGCTATCAATAAGCGCAGTGTTTAGTTTATATTGCTAATAATAGAATGTCACTGAGGCATATTTGTGGATGAATAGACGGGTCCTGCGGTAGAGTGTGGGATTCAGTCACAAGCTAATCTGTCCCTCTTAGTGTGGAGATCCCTCGGGGCCACTCCGAGGTTTCCGGAAAGAATATTCCTCTCCCTTCAAATTTTACATCTTTCATGAGCTGGAGTTACACAAGAGGAAAGTATCAGATGCCCTTCTGGATGTGTGTTTGAGTGTACAATGGTGCAGGGAAAGTGCAATGACCTGCTCTCCTCCCTCTTTGAGCTGCAGCTAGACAAGAAGGCAGCGAGACAGGCAGATAAATACTCCGGATGCTTTTGACAACAGATGGACTGAGGGAGCTGGGGGGATTGAGAGAGAGGAGGAGGAGGCACAGAGAGAAAGAGAAGACAGATAAACAGGTACACAAATAAACAGGCTCACGGATAAGAGTGTGTTGCCTACCATGTGCTGATATCAGACAGGCATATGGCAGCAACGCAGAGGCAGAGACAGAGGGAGAGGAGAGATCACTCTAAACACCAAGCCTCTCAATCTGGCCCTGCGGAAGCATTTCCCCCTATTAGTAAACCCATTTCACATCTACAGTGAAGCACCTAATCGCGTTCAATTAAAGCAAATTATACTTTCAACGCTCAGTCAGGAGCACACACAAACACAGGCTGATAGTGAAGACTAGCAGCCTTCGTGGAGGAAAACGCCGTCAGATTACCCCCAACGAGTGAACAGAAGGCATAATCACACTGTTTTTAGTCAAAGGAGGAGAGGAGCCTGAGATTATCTACCTCGCAGACACAGTGATGTGCAGGATGCAAGGCGTTTCTGCAGCCTCACTTTGACTCACTTCGCTAATGTGTTGTCTTGTGGCTTTTAGGAATGAAGGGGACGTGGGGGGCAGGAGAACATGAGAGAAAACAAGAATTGTGGTTAAAATGTTGTTAGAGGAAACTTCTAAATGTCATGAAGTTATGAGTCCGCGAGCAAAACAAATTATCTCTAAATGATGATAAAGCATCATGTTATCAAGCTGTTCTGCTTCAAGACAGTTCTGTAAGGGGTTATTTGCACTGTAGCTCTCTAGACATACACCTAGAAGGCATTTCTTTGTGCACCAAACAAAGAAAGCCTGTTAATTGCAGTCTGGGATTGATTGGATTGTTCTGATTTCCTGGGAACTGCATGCAGCTTAAGCCGTTACCGCTCACATTCATCTCCAAGGTATGGAAATCTTCCTACTGCCCTGTCTTGTCTTCGCAGACCAAGAAAAGCCCCTCACAGCTGTGCTCCAACATTTAAACCTGCCAGAGATTCAGCCCAAGGGCCAGGTATGGCAGACTAAGGCTTTTAAACATAAAGCTTCTCTTGAGCGGAGCCAGAGGAGCAGACTGTGGGTCAAAGACTGCAAGGGAATCCATTTGGAGGTTGCACTTAATTAAACACTATCAGCTATCAGAATCCCGCCTTCAGCATGTGCGCTTTGTTATAATAGAGGCTGCTGGATTAAGATGAGATTATATCAGTTTAAACTCAATTTAAAAATCTCATATCAGCCAGCCAAGCTCAAGTCCATTGCTGGTGTATGAGAGAAAAATATTAAAGGTCCAGTGTGTAGAAATTAGTGGCAACTAGTGGTAAAGTTTCAGATTGCAACCAACTAAAAACCACCTCTCCCTCTTCAAGCATGAAACTTGAAAACACAAAAGGTCCTATGTAGAACCAGTGTTAGGCTTGTCCCTTCTGGGCTGCTGTAGAAATAAAATGGTTCAACATGGCGGACTCCATGGAAAAGGACCCCCTCCCTCTGTAGATATAAAAGGCTCATTCTAAGGTAACATAAATATTACAATTCTTATTTTCAGGTGATTTTACACTAATGAAAACATAGCTATGAATATGATATTCCATTTCAGTTTGTCAATAAATACCCTTAACTGTGACACACTGGACCTTTAAGTGAATACGAATATATATAATTTTTAATTAGGCTTTTTTGTAAATGTATTATTTATTTAATAGGACTAACAGCTTGATCACCAAACATGACTGCGAGTTGTTCTGGCTGTGGCAATTCAAGATAATGTTTATGATCCCACCGAAGCACTACAGTGTGTTGTAGAAGTCCTAGAAGCAGTTATCCTGCAAAACCAATCATAAAAACAGTCAAATTCACAACTCTTTGACTATGTAGCCTACTTACTCATGGTAGGAACACATAGACCAAGGAAAAATCTGCGCAAGTAAACAAAGTCTGTCGTTCATGGTGGGGGTGTTTCTGGTTTGAAGCCGACCAAAGCAGCATTGACGTAGCAATGTCCCGGTAGAATTCAAGAGTCTACAGTCATGGGAACGGCTCTATGTTTAGCAGATCTAATGTGTGGTATCATTTACCATGTTCACAATGTGTCAGCATGCTAACATTTTATAATTAGTAGTATGCACAAAGCACAGCTGAGGGAATTGCAGGGATCTGATACACCAAGGAATTGGAAAATTTAACCAGATGTTGGAGAGTTACATGTGATTTCCTGCCCTGATACAGTAATCACATTTTATATGCGTACAATACTGTGTAATGGGCTTTTACAAAAGAAAAGTTAATTTCAGCGTATTGCATTCCTTGGGTTTAAATCACATGTGTTTTGCTTTACTTTTGTCATCATAACTACTTGACAGGCTCTCTCAAGAAACCATTGGAAAGCAGTGTCCTTCCTGTCTCTCTCCGGTGGTATCTGGGTCGGTGCTGCTGACATGTTGTCAGAGGTGTCAGCCCCCCATGGAGACACACATCATTATCATCACCATCTCCCACTGCCTCCCTCCCTATCTGTCTGTCTCGCTTTGTCTCTAGCAGCATGTTGCTCTCATTTGATGGAGAGGCAGTCCCACTGCTGACTCATAACACTGGATGTTGGGTGGGGGGGTAGTATAACCCAGTAAGTCAAGGTTGCATCCTGCCAATCAGAAAGCTCCAAAACACTCAAACAAGCTCTTGAAAAGACAAACTCAGAGGGGCGAAAGAGAAAAGTTAAAAGGGGGAAAACATAAGTGACACAATAATTCATAAAATTGGCCCATTTTTCCTGCAAAAAGTCATAAACAATCAGGCCACGACTTAAAAATGGAACACTGTTCTGTGAAACAGAAGATCATTGAGAAGAACAATAGGCCCAGATGTTATTACGGATGCTCTGTTTCCTTGAGTGGTGCTCCATCATCATGATGAATAGGGGCTCCTCTTTGTCAATCATGTGCTTTAGTGGAGCAGGTATTTATTTCTCTGTTTTTCGACGTCTGCATGTCTCGCTCTCTGTGGCCTGGTGACTGATGAGCCCTGTCACAGGGAGGAACACCCAGTCTGTAGTCACCAGAGATGGCAGCCTGGGGCACTTATGAGATAAAATCACTGATTCTGATAGTTTGAAATACAGAAAAAAAGGACATTTCCTTCAAAGCTTTTGGGAGTTGTGATGAAAAACATGCTATTTGTCAGCAGTCTGTTCTCATGGATACATTTGACGTCTTATCACTTTGTTCAGAGGATGCATTGATACATCAACTCTGGGTTTCTGCCAATACTGAGTACCAATCCGATCCCAGGCATGTCTTTTTTCTTTATAATGTCAAATTCGGCCTACTTTACTACATATAACCTATTAGGATCATTTTTAGGGTAGGCATTTTGATGCCAAAAAGCACCGTGGCACTAAAAAACAGCCCACTTTGACAAAATAAAAGTAGGTTCACAAACAAAGACCCAATATGGATATAAACTCGGATTTGTTTATTCCGAATGAAGGTGAACTAAGATGATGTTGTGTAGGACGGATGGAGGATGAAAGGATGATGGTTTAGGAATGAAGGGATAAAAGCAGAAATCGGGGTCGTAGATGGATGTAGTAATTGGAGTAGTTGGGTGTCGGCTGGTGGCGGGAAAATGGGAGGGACCTGGGGAGGGAGTTGAAACTCCGAGTAGGGGAAGTGTGTCTTCGTTCCTCTATGGGATGTGAGCCTCAGTGGTTTATTTGAAGAAAAGAGAGAGAAGGGAAAGGAAAGAAGTAGAGTAAAAGTGGTTGGGGTGAGGGATGTGAAAACCGAATCAAAGGGGATTTGAACGGATAAGGTGTGCTTAACGTGTGGTCTTTGTTCCTGCACCTGTTTATAAAATCTAATTGATGGTGGAAACACTTAATTTTATAATAAAAAAGAGCAACAAATACAAACAAAAGCTCCCACACTTACTGTAAATGAAGTATTATGAGGGATCTGATACAATCAATGTTGGGGTCGATTCTCTGACCTTATTAAACCTTATCAGACTTTTGGCAGGTGCGACTGATCCACACTGAACACAGTTTCTTTGTCTGGTGTCATTCATCAATTACATTTATTCAAGTCTTTAGGTTTTTAGTACCACAGCCTTGTGTTACCTGATACAAAATGATCCCAGTGAGTTCCAGATTCAGGAAAAAGAGAGCACTAGTAATAGAAAGGGAATCAGTATCTGAGGTATCTGGTTAGAAATAAAGTTGGATCAGTTCTTCGCTAGATCTTGATTTTATTCTGAGCATTTTTCTCTTCCATTCTAGGATCACGGTAATTTGGCTCAGACCTTTGCACCTCTTACTCTTCGTTGCCTGTCATGCTACTAACCTCTTAATTAAGCTTTAACTGTTGCACTTACACAATGAGAGACAAGGCCAGTGTGTTTGAGTTGTAGTCTTTGATTTTCTCGTTGATATGAAATTGCAGTTATTAGACAGTATTCCACAGCTTTTGTTTCCAAACAACTTTTTGCACTTTCCATTTTCTACCTCTGGTGTTCTCCCACACATCTGTCAGCGCTCAGCAGCTCAGCGGATTTATCGTTTTCAGAGTTCTGATAAACAGGTCTTGTTCTCCGGAGGTGGTATTTTGCATTTCATTTGCTCAAAACGCCCTTCACGCGTGAGTTGTTTCCATCCACTCGTGCGGCTTGTAGATGCCACAAGGTAGATTCTTTTTGGTTTAAGTGTGAGGTGAGTTGTAATGATGCATTATAACACTGTTACAAATGACTGCTCCCATCTGCTACGGTGTTGGATACAGATAAAAAAAAAGCGAGCTTTCCTACTATACAGTATGTGTCAGAAGTGGAGGGAAGGGAAAACAGTGGAACCTGTTCAAAGGAAGTGTCTTCTGGGACAGTGATGGTCATCATCAGAATCTCTTTGACACAGATATTTCTCTTATTCCCACACAGCTTACTTTTAAACACATTTCCCCTGTACTGAGATATTTGTCTTTATATATTTCAGTGTGATATCTTACTATTGATTCAGTGACCGGCTTTAACAATGCCCTGTGAGACTCAATCTATGAAAGTCAGTGCATTGTCCTGTGGCAAGCCAACGCAACAGGGAGATAGTTGTTGAACGCCGCTGCAAATGCTCCTCTGTGGGAAAAAAAAACAATAGAAATCGATATCACTTCGAAATGAAGAAGGTATGACGGAAGGCTCTAATCACAAAAGGCTGCGGTCGAAGTCATTGTGCTTTCAAAGGCTCGGCGAGAAACAATTAAGGCTAGATAAGCTATTCTCTCTGCTATCATCCTCCACCGCATCTCATGACACACTCTCCGCCATGCCCCCCCTCTGAGCTCCCTCTCACTATCTCTTACTAAATGGGAGTGTACTGATGCGCTAATGAGCGAAGACAAAGCTAGCAGCATATGGTGACGATAATGAGATGAACAATGTTTGGAAAACAAGGCCATATATAAGGCTGAGGATCTGACACATTGCTTTGGAGCGCACTGAATGCCGTACGATAGCCTTAAGGCTGAGATATATTATTCATGGCCACACACACCCAAGTCCTTAAGGCAGTGTTTCTGGGCAAATAAATGCTGGTGGCCAGTGACATGCCTTTATCCTTTTATCATATAGCACTAGCTTCTGCCCTCAGGTGTTTGTGCAAGTTTTCATTTTGTGGCTCTCAAACTTACCGTGTTGCTGAGCAGCAATCTAAAGCAGCAACCTGTTTTCCATATGTACCCCCCACAGCTGTCAGATGATGAATGATGCTATCTGGCATGCTCCAAATGTGTTCATAACTTGATGTTATCTAACTCTTTTAACTATATAAAAGTCAACCAAGTCTCATGAGGGTTTGCGTTCATACTACTGATGGCAGAAGCTAGATATTTCATCCATTTATTACTTTTTGGCTAACTATTTCAACAAAGTGACCAGGCAGACACCCAAGTCCATCTGGGAATGTCCCAGTTTTCAAGCTGGGTGTCTTGAGTCCCACCAAATATCTGTAAAATCCTAAAATGTCCCAATTTCTAACCATCACTGCCAAGTTGCCCCACTTTTTCTTTTCTTTTTTTTTAACCAAAATTAAAATAATAATCATAATATTACACTTGTTTTCAGTGCTTACATCGATGTTATGTCCCACTCCCACTACTACCTAAACCGATGGAAAAGCATAAACAATGCACATCGTCTGGCTTCAAGACTGATTTGTTTGCATATGTGTCAATCAATCCGTGTATTGTGGGTGATGAGTCACAGGCTATGACGCTCGCAGCTCCTTCTGTCAGTAACTGTTGGCTGTCATGATGAAGAGGAAGTCGTCCTTTTTAAATGAGATCAGGAGGTTTACTCTTTGGTGTTGAAAAGTGCGTTCAGTGGGTGTGCTAAGCGCTGAAATAATTGTCCTGTGGTGTGTGGATGAATGCAAGCATGGTAACTGCAGGAAGACCCCCCAGGGGTACAAAGTGCTCCTGGTTGG
The DNA here is from genome assembly GCF_000972845.2 of Larimichthys crocea. Classification (NCBI taxonomy): domain Eukaryota; kingdom Metazoa; phylum Chordata; class Actinopteri; family Sciaenidae; genus Larimichthys; species Larimichthys crocea. Next base: position 11,561,678 of record NC_040026.1, read on the forward strand.
GAACCACTGTTTTAAAGTAGGCTACACAGTGACTTTTGAAGCACCTTTAACAGTTTGCCTGGCTGGCCCTCTTTCAAACAGTAAGCAGCGGTGTCAAATAGTTTCTCATCTGTGAGCTTTTTTGGACCTTCCACTTCAAACTTGCCTCCTACTGCTGACAGTGCCAGCAGGTAGCAAGACCCACGCAGCCCCGGACATCTGTTCTACTCAGTGTTTGTCTCACGTTTAACAAACTTTCTCATATATGTAAGGATTCAATTAAATTCCTGGCCCATTCCCACAAATCACGTTGATCTGACCCACAAAAAAAAAAATAAGAAGAAAAAACTCCTTCCTTTGCTCAAGCCTCCACATGAACTCCCTCACCTCACCGCCCGCCACACAAAGGGGATTTCACACCAGGCTAGCGGCAAAAGCGAGGCCCCTGCTCACCCTGTAAACCTTGCTGTCCTCCGTGCTGCAGGAGGGAGATACGGGGGAGAAGGGATGAGGTCAAGATAGATGCAGTCCCTCCTTATGTACTGTAAACAGACAGGAGGGTAAATAAAGAGGAAGCTCTCCCATCCCGCCTCACACAGGCTCACACATAACCTGCTTACCATTTTCAGCGTGACTAAATATGCATATGCAGAGAAACAGAGATGACCCCACACACCCTCCTACACATGCAAAAGGATGTGTGTGCACTGTCACATAAGGGTGAATGATTTGGACGAGTCAAGCGTTCTCGACGCTACATAATAAATAGAGAAAGCACACATTTATAGTCTCAGGATGCGTTTCTTGCATGCACATTCTGAACTAATATCACAAAGATGCTTCCTGTCGCTCCCAATTAAAAACAAAACAATCCAGGCAGCAGCTTTGGACATCGGCGCACGTCTCATCTTTTATTTTCAGGCTCTGTTAACACAGGTTTTCATCGGCGGTGCAGATTTTTATGTCAACATCTATTTGATGTCAAAATGCTTTGCCAGAGTATACCCAAAAATGACTCGTAAAAATTGCCTTTTTACCGAACTGGAGCAAGCTTTCAATAAAACATGCGTTCTTTTTTGACAACGTCTGACAAAGCTGTTAGGATGTGACCTAGAACAAGCTCAGGGGAGGCGAGCAGACACGTGAAGAATAAGTGGGGAGAGATGAACAGACAGAACGACAGAGCAGCAGGCAGCATAACATAGGTTGCATAACAATGACTTTTTCAGTACAGTACAGCCGGCCTGCCTGTTGATATGTGGGCGCGGGTGACTGCGGGACAATGCGAACCCGCCGTGTGCTGCAGAGCAAATACTACACGAGAGAATACTGTTGCCATGACAAGAGGAGAGAGGAAGAGACAGAGAGGGAGATGGAGAGGGTTGAGTAATGACAGAGAGGCAGTTTTGCAGCTGAAGAAAAGAAGAGGGTTTATCCATTTGCGAAATGAGGAAAAAGAGGGAATAATAGATGAGTCAGCTTCTTACAATTTTCAGCGCTGAATCAAACAAGCAGTGAAATTAACACTGTACAGCCAGTAGCGATGGAGTCAGGCCAAATATGAGATAGAAGCACTCCTACATACATGTGATCTGGCTCTCTCTTTATGTTTTTTTTCATCTTCATTTTTTCTTGCACACAAACAGCTACAGCTGCTGAACGTCTACCCCATTTCCAACAGAATATATTCTTGTGTCTACGACATGAGAAACGCACAGATAGCGTTTCTGCCCCGAGAGGATTGCCTCTTGGCTCCACGCTGGATGTCTGGCTTCCCACGAGGGAGACAGCGCAGCTTTGAAATCTTTCCGTCTTTTGGAGCAGTATGACTCTGTGCCTCTGCACGCAGAGCACTGTGTTATATAGTGCACACTCATATTGTGCGCTGCTGACTGTACTGTCTGCTACCTGCCGGTCATAAGCTCATCATCCACACGCTGTCTCATCAGTGCAGACACACTGTAATCCTGACGTTTCTGCGCCCTGCAGGGTGAATTCATGTAAATGTCTGTTTCTTTAACATTAAGAAAAAACATTTGAAACCAAACGCATGATCAAATCAACTAGTATTCAAGTAGTGCTCTGTGTTGACTTCATATGTATAAATGCCTGGTTGGTGTGACATCGTAATGTTTCAGGCTGAAGCCAATTTACAGCTAGTTTTACAATATACCCTTACAAAAACAGCGTTGTGTTGTGCCAGTGTTGTGAGCAGCTTTTATTTAGAGAGAAATGAGAAAATCTTTCACACTGGGCAGCAGTAATCTTGTAAAACCAGACATCCTTCTTGTCAAGCTGGCAGAGGCCTGAGGAAACTCATAATAACTTAGCTTTAAAAATCTTCTGGCAGCTATTAAACCAACTGTGAGGTGGAAAAAAAAACACCTGCCCATGAAAACAGTGTACCTGGATGGATTCAATTACAACTGTGGATTTCCTACTGCGCTGGGAAAATCCAAAAAACAAAAAAAGCTCTTTCATGAGTGTTTTCCCCAAACTGACGTGACACCAGTTGGACACAACTCCTACACATATAGCAGGAGAAACAGCTTTTTCAAGATAGTTCGATAACCATAACTTTTTAGAATTTTAGCATGGTGGTGTTGTACAGTCAGTGTTTTGTTAGCTGGTTGAAGAAGTCCATATCTCAAATGGACAGAGGGCAAACAACTAACTACAAACAAGTTGTCTGGAACATTTTGTTATACATTTGAAAACATGCTGTATCGCTACTCTTTTTCTAGTATATCTTAATGTAATCTAAATTTCCGGTTAGCACAAGCGCAGAGATCGCTGCCAGGGCTAAACAGACGATGAAAAATGTGCCAGACACTAGTGCGCTACACATGGATAAACTAAGCAAAAGAGACCTCAATATCCCATCTAGTAAAGTTTAAACTAAATTTTGACCTTTACATACATTGACAGGCAGCAAACTTCACCAGCACCTCATTTGACTGCAAAGAAAATAGAGATTTTGAAGAAGAAACCCTAGTGTACCATGACCTTCGAGGGATAGTTCGGGTATCCTGAAATGTTCTTGTATGAGGCACTTATAGTCAGTATACTACAGTATAACTTCTAACTGCAGCATGCATTGTATTACGTTGCAGATCAGCTGTTCTGTGTCAGAAAGTTGTGGGATCAGACTGAAACCAGACAGCTGATCTATGCTGTAATAAAGTGTGCAGCACAGTTGGTCTTCTATAGTTAGTGCCAAGGAAAACCGACTGTCAAACCACAAGGTAAAGCAGTGAAACTATTTTTAATATACAGTACACTTAACTTTTATGTGGCTATCTAGACTGTAGTTTGTCCTCTACCTCATTCATCAGTGCACTGCTATGAGATACCCCCTAAAATGTTCTACTGTGTATTTGTACTTGCACTTTTATGTGGCCAATGCAGCAATGAGACTCCCTGCTGTGCCAATGCAGCCACTTTGCTCTTGGTAGTATAAGTATTATGTTCCCTTATAGGATTACATTTGCAGGCAACAATAAATATTTTCAATGGCATCTGAAATTGCTTCTTGAGAGAACAAAGGCAAGTGTTGTTCCCCTTAGAAAAATAAGACTTTCATGTCCCGGTGTTGAAGTGCACATAGGTGGAAGGCTGCAAAATTTAGAAGACTAAATTATAGAGCGCCGAATTTTAGTTGAGAGAGAGGATTGGACTGTCACTTTTTAGGATTGTCAGTCTTTTATTTTGAAGGCACTAAGGGAAGTCCCGAGAGCAGATTATCAAAATTTAATTAGGAGTTTTAAAGGCCTTCTGAATCTTTCATTTGAAAAGTCTTCATACAAATGGAACAAAATGAACAGAAGGAATGCATTACAGTATTAAAGTTTTACCGTAAAACCACTGCAGAACTCCATCTGATCAACATACTGTACATTGTCCTGACTGTCTATTACACAAGATATGTTTAGCAGTATGTCATTTTCAGTACATTTAGGTTTCAGTAAAGGAAAAAAGCTTTAGTTTTTAGATGAACATATCTAATGGGCTTTGTCATAAACAATATTTTTATATACAATCAGGCTCCAGAATATCTATTGAACTTTATTGATCAAATTTATTGATCATGTTCCTTGAATTTCTTTTTTTCTTAATTGAACATAGTGGACGTTTCACTTGCAACATATTTATTATTATTCTGTTGCCACGACTGTGTATGTGCCAGTTGTATTCCTAGAGCTTTGTTGAAATTTCAAGTAAAAACACAGAAAGAATACAACGAGGCAGACATTGTGTGGCTGTTCATTTTAGATTAGGATGTAGAAAAGCGTTATTTGAGATCTAAGCTTTGTCTTTTGTTTGTCCTAATACCAAAAAACAAAATGGACTTCATTATTTGTCAAGTTGATTATTAAATATATCCAATTTATCTTGCTTTTTTGTGTTTTGCTGCTGTCCTAATCTTTGGGAAATGGGAAGTGAAAACGTGCTGGCTATGAAGATTAAATTTAAAAGACTGTGGTGACCTTGGAGGATCGGTGTGTTTTGGTTCAGTTTGGTGAGGCTACCACACCGGCAGATTCCTTCTGTTTTATCATCCTGATGGGCATCCTGGTGACAGCTGTCAGTCATCTTGTTGAATGGGTTCATGGCATGATGACACCTGGGTGTTGTGTTTGTTTTTACTCGTATGTGAGTGTGTGTCGTCTTTTTCTAAGAAAATGCAGGGAGAGGTTTTTTTGCGAAGATGGATCAGAAGCAGAAAACAGTAGGATAACTGAGGATTTTGTACACATGCAACATTGCGTAACTATTCTACCATAGAATAACAGGTTTGAAGTCATTTTGATGTAATTTTGACTTGTAATCAGGTGAATGGCGTGTCTGTGATTCCCACTCTGTGCCTCGTTTGTCTGTTTCTGTATATGTAACTTTGTGCTCTGAGTATTTCCACCCACAAGAACTGCTTTAAGTCATACACCACCAACTATTTCACTGATTTTGGTAAAACTGGATCATATTTTATGGAGAAAATGGTTTCTCTCTAATATCCTCTGGCTACTCTGCATCAGTTCTCTGTGATTTACAGAAAATAAACCGCTGTGAATTATAGCTGCTGTTAGCTAACGTTAGCTGAGTTTGTTAGCTGGGCTTCCCCACCAGGCAGTGGTTTTCATATCATTTCGTTACCCTTATCAATTGGGTGCGTAAAGAGAGCTAATGAAAGTGTGTCTATGAACCTGAAATAATTGTAGCACTCTCTACAAGTAGAGGAGAAGAGAATGTGGATTGTTTTTCCCTCTGAAAGAGAACGTATTAGAATAAATAGTGGAAACTGAAAGACAGTGTGATTCACATTGAGAAGCAGAAAACAACATTAATTCATATCTTGGATAACATGCATTAGCAATAGATGAATTGGTAAAGAATGCCTCTTAGGGGACAGCTTTGCATGTTTTGTGGACAGAATCACTTTGTGGTATAATGTGATAAACTGCAGAAAATGTTCTTCCCAAAATGGATACAGAGTGTCCCATAAATCCCTTAGTACACCTATTGCGACCATCCAACACTATCAGCACTGCTGCAGTTTCTTGTATAAATTGCTGTTCTTACTTTGAGCCTTCGTGAGGTGTTGACTTGCTTTTGAGTTTGGTTCTTTCAAACTACGGAAAATGGAAAATGTGAATCCAACTTTTTGCTGGATGGTGCTTGATGAAAAAGAGGGTATTACAGGCAAATTATGGACCGGCACGCTCATTGTTATGTCTCTGTCTCTATTATTTTTAATCTGTTAAATGCTTTAATACTTCAAGCCATCATGGAGAAGTTGCAGCAGGAGATAATTAAAATGATTATGGGAGCCTAATGAACACTGCGCCTTTGAATGTGTTTTAAAATGCCATTGCTCCCACTAAGGTTTAAATCAATCAATCAGACTTTATTTATGTGGCACTTTTCATACAAAGTGCTTCACACAATAAAACAACCACCCACCCCAAACACACCTCTTTATAAACAAAAACACAAACTGAGGAAAGTAAAGGGAAGGTTTAAAGGGACAGATTAACATTATGAATATGTTTATTAGCCTTCAGGTAGAGGGTTAGATGGCTGTCATGTCTGTATACTAAATGTGGAGCTATAGGAGACAGATAGCATAGCTTAGCACAAAGACTACAATCAGGTAGCCAAGCTCTGTAGAAAGGCATGAGTTAAATAAATTAGCTACATGTTGTGCATGTTGAATGTAGATTTTACGGTAAATAACTGTAAATGCCTGTAATATATGTCATCATTATCACTGTTTTACTGTATACAATATAAGTGATATTACAAAATCTTTATTTATATGGCATTTTAAGGGAATTTATACAGAATATAGTAGTATTTTATATTAGAGACTGTTCATTGTACAGTAAAACACTGTATTATTTAATTGCATATTTTACGTTTTTTTACTGCCATGGCTTGGCAGGAAAATCTACACACATTTTAAATTATGGAATAAAACACCAACCATGAACATGAAATCAACAGTTCTAATATTCTATTACTGTAATATTAGAAAAGGTTATACCATATTTGGTATGGTAAAATCCTGGCAACCACAGCTGCCAGTTTCTTACTGTAAAACCTTCTTTTTTCACAGTGTGACTTTTTTACCTTTTGACAAAACCAGGCTAGCTGTTTCCTCCTGTTTTCAATCTTTATGCTAATCTAAACTAACCTGCTGCTATGATATTTATGATACATGAGAGTGGTATCAATCTTCTCATCTACCTCTGCGGCAGACAGAGAATAAGTGTGTTTCCCAAACTGTTGCTTTAAGCCAAACTGCATCACAGTTGTAACCAGATGTTTGTCTGTGCTTCAGTGAGACTGTATAATCTGATTTGCCAGCTTGTCACATCCCCAACAGCCAGCCAACTTGGCAGACCACACACGAGTCCAGCTAAATACAATGCGATTAGATTCTCTGTGGTATATTATTTTTATTTATTAACATAAAATATTTGCATACAGTCGCTGTTTTGTTTTTTTTCCTCTTTACGTAACTGTGAGTTTTGCAATTTTGATCTGCCAACTGTTCATGGATTCACTGCAAACCGGTTCATGGCCTGAAAACAAGGAGATGTACCTGTGCCTTGATGGTATATTGAATTTCACAATTGTGCTCAGCAACCAGACAAAATCCATTATGAAATGAGAAAATTGGTGACCTCATGCCGGCCATTTTGGGCTCCTATGAAACATAAAGCAGTGGGTCTGCTTTCATTGTGACCCCGGTGAGTGCTGTTTTTTGAGAGATTCTATTAAATTAAGGACAGAAAAGTGTCTCAGCTCCATCTCTACAATGTATCTAAACCCTTCTTTCAGTTTACTTAGCCTACATTTAAGCGGCCTTCAGTGAGTCATTCATCTATATAAACTTACATCACATGTCTGCTGCTTTTCACCGAGCACCATGGGACATTTCATCACATTGGGGAGTCTCTTATTCTTTCTTCTACACGGCCTTACACTGTCTCTCACTTTGATGCTCTTTTTAATTGTCTCCGGTCTTTCTCTACCTTGTCAGTCACTGTGTGTGGTTTGAATCAGTGCCAGGGCTAAGTGATTAATTAGTAACAACACAACTTGCCTTGCCCTGACAGTTGGGCTACACAGGTTTAAGGCCTCTGAGCGGACCTTGTGGCTGAACAATGCACAGCTGAGATGAAACAAGGAGAAAATGGTGGAGGAAATCAATGTTGCCGGGTTGTGGCCGCACAATTTCCACTTCTGTTGCTGTGGAGCAACAAAAGGCCATCTGTCTGAGCACATATAAGAGGGCTGAAAGGAGAAGGAGGGGAGGAATAATTTGTGTTTAAAGGATGGTGTTAAGATCTTTTACTGTCTCTCCCCTTTGTTTCTCTACCATCTTTCTCTCTCTCCATTCTTTATCCATCCTCATTCCTTTTTCACCTTTCTCCCTCTCATTTCTTCCTCTTGCCTCTTAACTTCTTCATACTTCACAAACTATCAAGTGGCAGTGTTGGGGCTTTGAAAAGAATGTATTCACTTAGCAAGGATACTTCTGTCTTCGGTTACAGGAATTTGCAATTATCTGTCAGGACCAGCACAGCGAGAGAACAATGTTGGAGAGAGTGTCCTCTACATTTCCAGCCATATTTAAACATTCGGCTGTGCTTTAAAGTCAGACTGTGCAGTTCTGATACACTTCCCTGCCGCTCTCGTACAACTCTGTCGAGCTGCCGGCCTTCATATCCATCTGTACACTCGTGGATGTGTTATCCTGCCATCTGGTTTCGGTGTCTTGCAGAGGAGGTGCAGCTTTTTAGGTGCAGTTGTGGAAGAATGTTAATCCATTGACTAATCAATTATGGCGATGTTTTAGAAGAATACTTTTAAAAATGTGTTGGGGACTGATTTCCTTCTAATCAAAATCAGAACATACAGTTTAATGATGACTCACTGTAGTTTAGAGGCAGCAATTTGAATCCACTGTGTTATTTCTAGCTGTAGGTGCTACAGTGAGTAGACTCTGCACACCTTTTGAAATTTAATTATTGCTTATTTAATTATGGGAACACATTACAGTTAGTAAATTTTGCATCTAGGGTACTGTAATTAATTAAAGACAGCTGTTACTTCCTACACCATAAGCAGGTGGCCAAAATAGAGTTTATTCCTTATGAAAATGAAACATCTTCACATACTAATAGATAGTAATGACAAAAGAAACGTAGAAAGATTGTGGTGTAGCTCAACTAAGGAAAATAAGGGCTCAAAAATATCAGCTTTAACACATTTCAACACCACAGATTACATCAAAAGCTGATATACGCACTTCTGTGCGACTACTGTACCGCCTATGAGCTTTTCACCTATTTCTGCTAGTTGCTTTTCTAAGTGTTAGGTTACAGATCAGCCGTGTGGTGAAATATTTTTTCCAATTACGTGAACAAAGCAGAGAAATCAGAGAACAATCTGTAAACTCTGCAGACGGTTCATCAAGTAGCTTAATCAGACAGGCAGACTTTCATCCCTAAATCAAAGCAGTAGGGCTGATTAGCATTTGGAGCATTGAGTGCAGAACATAAAGCGAATGTTCCTCAAACACCCAAAACAACATGCTGAAATGGTTGCAAGTGACAGGACCAGTGCAGTGGAATTAACTTCAAGTCAGCACTATAAAGATGGAAAGACAGCCAAGATGATACCCAGAAAAACAGATCAAATCAAGCTGTCTGCTCGACATTTTGAGAACTAAAAACACATCGATGCATTATCATTAGATTTCTGTTTTTAAATCATCCTTTATGACCCTGGGATAAGATGAATATATTCTAAAGTTTCATTTTAAACTCATTGGAAATTCTTCAGTCCTCATCTAGACTGAATGTTCAGAGAATTCTCACACAGTACATGAATCGAGGGTTTAGGATGTTACCTTTGTATACTGGGAGATCAGTGTTCCAGCTCTAACGCTGACATACTGGAAGTATGCTGACATGTATGGTACAATTACTGGTACAATTTCATGTAATAGACAGCAGATGCAGCTTATCGGTATAGAATCTGGACTGTGTCCAAAAGTGTATTAGGCAGCATGACATACAATAGGCTGCAGCTGTAGGATGATGGCAAGAGTCCATCAGTTGATGGTTTCGATATGAATGGATGTTAATGTGTCATTTCAAGCACCAGATAGCCCTGTATAGAAAAAAAAAGGCATGGTTGTGTTTGTGGACACTGGGAAATGTGAAGATCTGACACAAGATTACAAGACCTGATTGTAATCATCATGTCTTCTTGTCCACAGAGGGTGGTCAGATCAACAACAACGTGGGACCAGGCTCAAACATGGGCCAGCAGCACCCGTACCCTGCCCTCAGCCAGCTGACTCACGTCTACGAACAGCAGCAACAACAGCAGCAGCAACAGCAGCAGCAGCATCAGCAAAACAAGGACATGAACAAGTACGCCTCCCTGAAGGCTGTGGGTGAGTATCTGTCAAATTCTCTTATTATCTCACTTATATTTAAATTTTAAGACAAACTTAAGAGCAGAGGAGTTTATTTTTTTTCTTTTTTTTACAGCCTAAGATTGATGTATTAAAAAAAAACCACACAGTTTTTTATTTACAGCAGTGTTTGTTCAGGGTGCATCACTGTCATAATGAATCTTGGGATTTCCCTTATTCTTGTTAGCCGTGTCACCATTCTGATCTGGCAGGCAAAAAAAGGGCAGCAGGTAATTTCTTTCCAGAGGTGTCCGGGAATGAAGTGACTAAACTAAAGCAGACCTGCAGGCAGATTTGACAGGTGTTATTGATTGCGCTACCAAACTGGAGCCCGCTTATCAAGCTGTTCGACGGCCTAATGCACGCCACCAAATTCAATGAGCTCTGTTGCCGGTGCAGCTGGTTTGAATTTGCCTCAGCGTGCCCATATGTTATTGGCAGCGGCATCACTATTTCATAACCTGAACTCATTCGGGATTGACTTGTGAATTTTTTAGCGTGTGTCTGTCAGCTTGTTTACGCTAGACAGGTACCCTGCCCTCACTTGATTTAAAATTCAGCCCACTCGCACCAGGTAACAGATCTAGAGATCTGTAGAAACAGTCACAAGGTTCTATTTGTCTGCATTTGTGTCCTTTATTTGAAAAAATTCAGACAGAGTTCGTCTTTGAAAAGCCTGCCAAGCAGCAGAAAGTTAAATATTTAGTCCAGTTGACAAATGTAGGTGTGAACTTTCTCTGTTAATTTGGATGCTATTCCCTTGCTCACAGTGCATGTAGAGGGCACTGACTCATCGCTAGACACATTACAGTAATAGATTATCACAACTGTTTATTGTCAGTGCAGCTTTGTGTCCTTTGTGTGTAAACAAGGAGATGTTGTGTAATTGTGGTAGCAGTTTATGTAATTGCCAGCAAAAATGAAAACAGAAAAACAGATGAATAATAAGTGATAAGTGGACACATCATCTGTGAGCTTAAAGGAAAGCCAGCATGCGAGAACATCAACGAAAATTATGATTAACACTGTCATCGTGAGTCCTGGACCCTGGCATCTTTTTATTGTGTGGTGGTGTATTTTTATAAATCCCATCTGACTTGCTAAACATAGACATCAGGCAGTATTTTTTTTCAGCACAGCTACAACTGTGTTTGATTGCAAAAAATTGTTCAGTTATCTATAACGCCAAACGGAAGACGTCTCGCTGTCGGTCCCCTGAGGATCAAAGAACAAAGGGATTCTTTCTCAGCTCAACATTTTGCACCAATATTCAACAAGGAGAGGAGAAATCTATCGCAGGAGAAGAAGAGATGCCATATTCCCTGATGACGGGAGCTTCAGTAGATCAGAGTGCAGTGCAGCCACGAGACACATCGCAGTTTGAATAAGGGACGTAACCTCACTGATTCTCAACTGGAAAACCTGGCTCTCTGATGTTAGGCTACAGCTTTCCTTTCATCTCACAGCACATTAAACCAACAGATGGATGCAGCACATGCTCTGAGGATTGAGGGTGGCATTTTGGGAAATGTAGGAAATCTCTAACTGGAGGGAAATTAGAGGAAGGTCGATGGGAAATAGGTAAAAGGGGAAGACGAATTCAAGTAGGATTATTTGGATTTGTTAAAAAGAAAATTCAGTACTCTAAGCAGTTATTCTAAAGATGTATTGTTCCTTTAAAGCTCTGGGATATAGTTTGCTGCTCAAAAGCAGTCTCAAACCTACAGTTTATTGTCTGGGAATCAACAAACATGAAATATTCCAAACATTTTATAAAAATAAATGACCTCAGTCCTTAAAAATACATCTACTCCATCTCTCTTACTGAAATATTCACATTGTCTGAATAAGCAAATCTATATGCATTCTAGTTTAAGTGGACCCCTGATGTTTTATACTTGAAAAACCCATTCTTAGTGTATAATGGGACACCACAATATGCAACCAAGGGCTGAAATGCTAACAACAACAAAAAAAGCCTGAAGCAAGCTAAAACATTTCAGCATTTTAGCACTGAGATGGAGAAAGAAAATGTATACTGACAATCTCAATATCGTGTCCTGTCGCCTTGACTTGCTTGTTTTTCTTGGAGAAATGTTCTGACTGGATAGCAAGAAGTGAAATTCTTTAATATTTACAACAGTTCGATTGAGTAACGTAACATTCTCTTTTACCCCGACAAAGATCAAAACCAGACCTTTAGAGCTTCAGCCTCTGGTTTGTAAAACTGTAAAATGTAGACATACTAAGTGTCAGAATCCAACATGCTATCCCATTCTTCCTGCTGATGCTGCTTCACGTCTTCTTAAAGACTCAGTTTTTTCGGTTCAGCAGCTTATAAAAACTTAGTTTTGGGTTCTTTACCCTGTTGTTAGTGCATCCCACCATGCAGCAGCTTTTGGGTATTTTTTGTTGTCTGTTAGAAGATAGAAGAGACAAGCCCCTTCACACAATACAAAGTCAGCGGAGAGCGATGAATTGTTTTCCCCTCCGGTGTGGGTGGGACTTAATTGTGCTCTGTCTCTATACAAACAAGCCATGTTTTTTTTTTGTTTTTTTTTTCTCCGTATAGCAGAATGATAGTGGGTTGAACGAGACCTTTCTCCAGCTCTGGCTAACAAAGCGTGGAGATCTGTTAGGACCAAATCTGTTTCATCACTCAGACTTGTTTACTCCTGCAGCAGAAACAGTGCTCTCCACCGCTGCAGAGATAACACAATGGCAACACAGCGAAGTGCACAACTTCTGTTTCTTTCCCCCCAGTTACTCCAGAGCACATGCATGTAGACCAGTTTCTGTTTTACAGAAGATGTTGTTGATGCTGGTCAATAAATGACACTATAATTTCATTACTCTCGTACAGGCAGAAGACAGAATCATACTTGTAAATGGATGCAGTTAACCTTTCGGAATAAAAAAGCTGTAAACTCCTACACGCTTTTCTGCTTTTTTTCTTTTTAACAGCGACCTTCAGCAACACCAGTTTGCAGACTAAAAACACAAGTGAATAGTTTGCCGCACAGTGCAGAAACTAGTCAACCAAGAAGTGCTTTTGAATAGACAATCGTGAGATTTTCGGATATTTGGATCACTAAAACTAATTTTCAGAGGAGGAGATTTAATGCTGCCCATCGCTTCCCTGTTCCCAAGCATGTTTTCTGTATAACTATCCAATGATAACTAAATGATAACTGTCAGTGAATACTATTCTGAAGCAGTTAATAATCTCTGCAAGTTAATTTTGATAATATACTGGCATGTTCTGAAAGCAGTGACTGTCTGGAGGGATTACAATCAATATTTAAAAAAAAGCTGTGGCTCTGATATATGTTGGAAATATTGTAAAATGTACACTTTTTAAAGCTAATGGGATAAAAGTGCAAAAATACGTATTTGGTTCATTTACAATGAGGCAAATTTGCACATTTGTGGAAACTGAATTGGGTCCAGGCAGCAATATAGAAATCACAGCACGTCTGTCAATATTCTTTCCTTCCCCCTTTTCAGCTCCTTCCAATATCTAAAGTGGCCCTTCACCACTTCTCCGAGACCGTTTTCACATCTCTTCGCTTGCTCTTCTTACCTTTAATGTCTTGGTTCAGCTCCCTCTCCGTTACCTCCCTCTTCTCTCTCACCTTCTCTCCTGCTCCCTCCCGCTCACCTCTCCCTATTTCCCATCCTCTGTTCTTCCTTCTTTCATATCGCCACCTTTATCACCCCCCTCCTGCCCCTCTCCTCTGCATTTTCCCCTCACCTTTTCTTTTTGCTCCTTTTGTCTCCCTCTCCCACATGCACCATCTCCGCTTCACCTCCCTGAACCCATCCTCCCCCTCCCCGCTCAATCCATCACACTCCATATCGCTCCTTAAAGAATCATTGGGCTGCTAATCTCGATCCTCCCTTATAGTGGCTCATATCTGATTCCATTTCTGTAATTGAAGGCAAGGCCTCCCCCCTCTAGCTCACACTTGACTGACAGATTTCCATTCCACAAGTGGTATTCAAAGCCTATATGAAATGATTGGAAACCTGTTCAGAGATATAGCACATATACAGCACAGGAAACCTGGATTTCCAGGAGGCAAACTGCCATTACTGTGAGTCAAATGATGGAAACGTAACACACAAGCTGTGAAAAACGTGTATGTGTGTGTGGAGTAAGAGAGGGAGAGCGACTAAATGACAGCAAACAGAACCAAAATGCCAGCTGTGCCTCTTTTTGAAGTCACCTTTGTTTGCGCTCCGCTAATCTTGAGCAACACAAATGGACTTTTCTTTTCTTCTCCTCCTCCTCCTCTGGTGTTTTCACTGCCTGTTGACCCCCTGAGAAATGGAACCAAGTCTAAGATCAACACCATTTTCCCCAAACCCCAGAATCACCTCCTTTTCCTTTTCTTTAATTGCTTCTGCCACTTTCCCAAAGGTCTACCGTCCAGCTGATAAGCCACACTTCTGTCAATCAATAGCCATCTCCACTGTCCCCCTGTGCATCTATATAAGGTCACTTTATCGAATTCTAACTGCAACCAAGGCGAAAACCACCTAATAAATGTCCCTGAATGCAGACCTGTAGCTCAGTCCAGAGGAGGACGCAGTCTTCTACATGTACGGATCACCAATTATTACTCATATCTAACACACATCTGCTGAATCTGCCACAAAATAAATCTAAGCTATCTTTACAACATGCCTTCTAATAAGTTAGTGTTTCACATACAGTCAACAACGTACATGTAAATCCACATTAACTGGGGATAGTCATAATAATCTGTCATGTGTATATCAGTCATAGAATATCTGAAACTGGAAGGGGTTAAAGCACTTTAGGCTTCCACACACCCCACCTGTTGCTGTCATATATATTTGCAAGACTTTGTCGGTATGAAATGATTAATTATCACATTTATTTGAGAACATGTAAATTATCCTCGCACCTCAGCTGTTATTTCATCTTCTACAATCCTCTTTACATGCAAATCAGTTTAAAAAATGAAACACAGGTGGAAAATCTCAGCTTTTTTTTTTGTGTATTGCTTTAGTGCAGCAGCATGGAGAAGTGGTGCGTTAAGAGGTCTAAAAGTCTAACATTAGCAGCTCTGTGAGGTTGTACAAGGGTGCTTTGAGCTTCATGCTAATGTTAGGACGACAACATGCTCATAATGACAATGTTAACTGATGTTTAGCAAATTAAAAAATTCCATGTTTGATGTCCATGTCCATGTGCTGGCTAAGGTTAACAGCAATGTCATTAGTTTTGCATTTTTTTTGTTGGCCTGCTTGTGATGTCATAGGATCACCAAAGTCTTTAGGATCATCTGGACACTGTGGGTGGCAATCCTTCCAGTTGTTTGTTCGATATTTTACTAAGAACCAAAACTCTCAACCTCATGATGGCCTTAAAGTGTGGCACCTAGCGGTGAAGGTGCAACCAAATGAATACTCTCCCATGCCTCACCCTCTCCACACAAATATGCAAAAACAAAAGGCCATATGTAGAGCCTGTGTTTAATTTGTCTGTTCTGGGTTACTGTACATGGCAGACTTCATGGTAGAGGACTCGCTCTCTGTTGATATAATGAGCTAATTTTTAGGGAACAAGACATAATAATTCTTATTTTTAGGTGATTATACACACAATGAAAACATTTGAATGAATATTATATTCCATTTCTGCCAGTAGATCTAAATCTTATACACTGGACTTTTAACTTAGGGGATCGGATCACAAAAGTCATTAGGATGAATAATTTGGAAACTGTTTATCTCGTTACAAAATTTCATTGCAATCAATCTAATAATTGTTAAGAAATTTCAAGGTAGACTACCGTCAGATTGCCAACATTGTCATTCCAAGTACCATACTGGCTTCCTAAAATGTTTATGACCATGAGATGCCACATTTTCAAGTATTCTCAAACAGCGCACAAGCAATTTGCACCTGTGTCTCAAATAGACAATTTTATGTGCTACAATTGCCTCTTAGCCTGACATTACTGTATTTCCACAGCAGAGATAAAAGCTGATGTACTACAGAAAGCAGTTTCAGATTACATCTCAAACCCTGTGCCAATATCGAATATCTTTATATTACAGCATCATTCACTTGTTAAGAGTTTACTTTGCAGTGGAAAATCCTCACATTTACTTCATCATAAGACAATGAAACTCTCCACTGATACCCAGACTAATTGATGCTTTTGGGTAGGTTGGCAACACTATGAAAGGGAGATCCACCCACTGCCACATGGAAAATATTAAAACGTTTGAGGAATAGATCTGATCTACAAAAACATATTGTAAAATGTCAAAAGAAATGTGTTGTACGTATTAAAAACGTTTTTAAATTAATGAACCTTCAGTCTCATGGCAGTAGACCGCCTGATTGGCTAATAAAAATCAGATTGACATGCAGGAATAAGGTCATTATTTTATTGGCAGTAAAGGACTTCAGAGCAGCAGTTCTTGGTGTTTTTTTTTTCCTGATGCATAATGCGTGTTAGTCTCTGTGGGATGCTGGCCTTTCTCAGGCAGAGGCATGCAGAGCCCACACTGCGTAACAGCGGTGTTTTCCGTTTCCACTCACGTACACCGCTGGATGTGTGCACTGTTGAGCTGACTGCCGCCGGATTGATTCACCTGTCGCCTGAGCAAGTTTGATCCCTAGGGGCGGTCTAGCGACAGCTCGGCGGGTGAGATGCTTCTCTCCCTCCACCCCTTTCCTCACCCACAAGCCCCTCTCACAGGGCTGCTCACTCAGTTCTCTCCCCGTTCGCAGAGCGATAAACTAGATTTATAGTTAGAACGGCAAAGCAAACTCACTGAGTGTGTTAACTTTATCTTCAAGGACGCGGAGGCAACAAGGGCTAAAGAGTAATGACTCGACTGTGAACGTGTTATTCGACAGGAAAAAAAGGTCACATTTTCGCAGTGATAAGAGAGACTGTAGCTTGGTGACAGTGACTGACAGAGGAAGGAAGAAATGTGAGGCTTTAAACCTGACTGCTCCAAGGCTAAAGAAACACAGCACTGATAATGCATCATATCCACTTGTTACACTTTGCAGCAGTATTTTAATAAGCCACAAAGCTAAAATGTTTATACAGGACACATTTTAAGAAAGACAGCACCCGAATAAACCTACCCTACTGGATATATGGCAAGGAATTCTTGGGATCTTGTTATATATTATGTGGAATAGGACATTTTGTCCTGTCACTCAATGGTTAGAGTGAGGTACAGACAGTACAACATAGTAGCATGAAGGTCATGCTACTATGTTTGAAGAACGACTAGTATAGTACATGTTCTAATGTTTTTTCTGCATCTTTTTTGTCAGAACCAAATCATGTCAAATGCTGTGTACACCAAGGTAGATACAGAAAGCATTATACCCCTGTAAGTGCACTACCCTTGATTTCGTCCCTAGAAATAGCAATCAACAAGGTCTTTTTAAAATCTTGCACCTTGGAACATACACCATGTTGAAAACATGACCACCATACAGCCAGATATTCTTCCTCTTTCTACCATAGTGAATACCTACACACCACTCAGAAACTGGATGTTTTTTTTTGGCTTTATAAGAGAAGAAGCGAGGTGGAGGAGACATTCTGGGCTTTCCTTTTGATTTAACTCCTCCAGTGGCACGACAGGTCTCTATATGCAGGCGTTTACAGTAGCCGTGACGCCCTGCTTGGTCAGTTACAGTGGATGAGGATAGGCTGACTAACAAAGTTCTCAGATCTGTTCTATGGGATCTGTTCTATGACCTGTTCAGACTGTGGGAGTATAAAGGGATGGGATGTTTTCTATCCAAACTTCTGCTTGTGTGTGTATGCTTTTGCATGTGCATATCTTACTTTATAGTTTGACCTGCAAACTGCAGAAAGTTTTATTTTATCAGTCACTCTATATAACAATATTTTCTTCTTTCTGTTTCATAGAAAAACATAGAAAAACAGACAAGCTTGTCTTATAAGCAAACAGCCAAATTGAAGGAAGGGAATTCATTTAGATTTAACCCAAGATTTCAGCTCTGCTTTTCATGTCAACTTAACATTTTCATTAGCTCTGTTTTTCTGTCCCTCTCCTTTCAGCTGCCAAGTACAACGGTGAACTCTACAAGCGTCGGCTGATGGTGGAGCTGCCAACAAAAGGCGGGCTCCCTCTCCAGCCCATGGGCAACTCGAGACCCTCCATGGGCAACATGTCGTCAATAACCCCTCCGATGACTACCAACCCCATGGCTTCTAACCCAATGACCTCCAATCCCATGAACCCTACCATCACCCAGATGACCTCCATGACCCAAATGACGTCTATGATGCCCATGACATCTATGACACCCATGACCTCAATGACCCCCATGACTTCCCTCGCTCCGATGTCCTCCATGACCCCTATGACCTCCCTTGGTCCACTGACTCCTGAGCCTGTGGCTACCTATGTCACTGAGATGCCGAACATCTCCTCCGTCTCCACCCTCCCAACAGAACGGCACATAGCCGGCGGTGGAGGAGGAGGGGGACTGAAGCCGAATGGCCACAAACCCAAAGGCAGCCATGGTCACGTTGCCTACAGCTCTCATAGCTCTCACACTCACGCTCACAGCCACAGTAGCAAGCCGCCAGGACTCGGGGCTACCTCCCTGGCGCACATGGCAGGGACAATGCCAGGTGGCACGTCCCTGGGCATCTCCAGGGCTGCAGAGGCTGCCATGGGCTCCAGCTCAGCTACAATGGGCCGCCCATTGGCATACAGTTCCAACACAATCGCGGCTGGGCATGCAATGGGGCTAGGGTTGAAGGGCTGGGATGGGACTGAGACGGTGGGCCGGAGGAAGGCCTATGGGCCCAAGAGGCCTCAGTGTACCGTTCTGGAGCCCAACCAGCTCCACAGCACCAGAGGCCACAGCCACAGCCAACACTTTCTCCCCACACAGCCCTACTTTGTGACCAACAGCAAGACAGAGGTGACTGTGTGAGAGTGGAAGAAAGGGAGAATGGGGGGAAGGATGCATGTGGAGTGTTGGCACAAGTAATGTCATGAGTTGAGACACCAACTCCTGAGGTGGTCAGATCTATGTGTGTGTTTGTGTGGCTCGTTGGTACACTGGTGAATGTGGTGAGACAGTGACACTGTGTCTGAGTGGTCCTCGTTTCACAAACAGAGAGTTCACCAATCAAATCACTGAACAGACCCTTGTTGTCAAGAGGATGGCGTCCATGTTACCATAACTTCAAACAGCCTACAGAGCAGGGATGTCTGTACACTTGTGGTGATATTGGAGTGTTGTCTGACAGCTAATATCTACTCTGTAATGATGACAATACCAGAGTATTACACAGCAACTACACACGGATGAGAAAGTGGGAGACTGCTGATATTAAGAGGGACTGGCTTTACAGACCAAACCTGAGAAGCAATATGAGGAATCAAGTGTAAAGCACCGAAGCATCATGGGAAAGAAGAAATACAGCAAGTTTTCCCACAAACCTGGCAACAAAACTTCTGCTCACCTGCCCAACGTCGAATGGTTTGGATGAAATGACGTTCATTTATGACCCCCCGGATCTCCTGAAGGCTTTGAAACAGACACACGATGAGGGCGCTGGGCTTTGGACTGCAGACATGCAGGGCTTTGTACTGTGGCTATTCAGAAGCGCCTTCATAAGCTCTGCAGCTGAAGGTCGCCCTTTTCCACAAGGCTCCAGGACAGAGAATGGAGGCTGTCACACTGGCATTGTTCTGGTCTGATCTCATCTGTGTGGTGACAGCTGGCCCAAAGAAAGGATAAGGAGGCAGGGAAGGCAGCATCTGGATGATGCTGCAGCTAGCAGAGGCTCCGATTTTCGTACACACACAGACACACAAATCCACACATTCATGCACATGCAGACACGTTTTCACACACAGAGAAATGTATACTGTAGAAATACCACATGTCAGGGTTTGACCAGTATGGGATTGAGGGATGGGGATGAGTGGTCCCAATACTTTTAGAATCAATGTACAGATCTAATTTCTGCATATTTGTTATCTTTCAAAACACTGTCAAAGTTCAGTGTTTCCCCAAAACTATATTCTTCAGACCATCACAATACTAAAAAACTATCAAAGAAAAACCCCTAAATAATAAATTGAAATGGCAGCTAAGTCACAATGTCCCACAACATCCATTCAATAACAAAGGTACTGTTTGGGACACATATATACTTTTTTTTAAATTAGAAAACTATTTTCAAAAGATTCCACAACAAAGAAATGACGCTTTGGAAAATATGTGTTTTGCTTCCTTGCCAAGACTTAAAGTAGATAAATGCATGTTAAATATTAAGCTGCTACCAGCAGTCTGTTAGCTTAGCTTAGCACAAAGACTGGAAATCGAGGAAACAGCTAGCCTAGCTCTGTCCAATAAGAATATCCGCCTACAAGCACCTCTGAAACTAGGTAATTAATATGTTATATCCTGTTTGTTTAACTCAAACAAAGCCACACTATTTCTTACACAGTAACTTCTTAACACAACATTTTAAAAAGTGATTAGATGTTCAAACTGTTTTGATGTAGCTGTGGCCAGTATTTGGCCTTGATCAGACTATGTGTGGACAAAAAAGACTGAATTGAAAAATTGGGTCAGAAAAATGTGATTTATGTATGTATGAACACAGACAGTATACATCAAATATAGGTCAACTGGGCAACAGTATATGCCTAACTTACTTCAATAAGTGGACCAAATGTATCCAATCTACCAAATGCTTTGGCTTTTTGACATTTCTGCACAGATTTTGCATAGGATGTTATATTTCTGTAATTATAGACGCAAGAAACTAAAAAAAGTGAAAAGTGGGTGTAACAGGAATAAAAATACCACATTTTCTCACTGGTAATGTAAGACACTGCCATGAGAAACTAGGCTTAATTAAATCACTCACTGTACTTAAGTTTTAGCTTAAAAAAAAACAAAACAAAAAAACATCACAACCGCCAGAAAAAGAAAAAAAAAACCTATCTAGGTTACATGATTCAAACATAAAAATAAATCCTTGAGTCTGACAAATAGGCCAAATCTTCTAAGGGCTTCTCCAAGCCTATATTACTTGTTTTGTAATGATGTGGATTATAAGCGGCTGCAGCCACAGTTATCATTTTGACCTTGTTATCTAAAGTGCTGCTTCCACCTCTAAGACCCTCTTTACACTCGCGATTAAGATGCATTTTAAAAAGGGATCAGATTGTAATCACAACATGCTTATCCACATTAAAATGTGAACGCAGCCAAGACACAGTGAGGAGGGATTATGATTGGTTTGATTAAACCATCTCTGGAGGTGTTTTGGAAATGTGTGTGCAGATACAACTGAAGCATAAGCACAAAAAAAGGCGATGGGGCAGTATCACTTACAAAGACAGATTGTCAGGATGTTTGTGGATAGAGAACAAGCAAAAAGGTGTTGGTTGTCAAATTTTAAAGCATGTAAATACAAGTGGAAGAGGTGCTCATGACAATCTGTTGAGGCAAACGATTGGATTTCAGTGTGACACATTTTATTGGGAGCTCCAGCAGAGCTGCACCCAGTTTGGGTACACTGTGTGTCCAGGCTGCATGTAGATCTGAGCTGCAAAGATGGGGCTAATTCTAAGGCTTCTGAATCGAAAGCCAGAAACAACATGAAACAAGCCAGCTGAGCATAAGATAAGGGGGTCTACAGGAGGGGATATTTTACGCCTCATGCTGTGGAATCCCCGCTACCTTGAAGGCCACATGACTGGAAACATGAGACCAAATTGAAGGCATGGAATAGGATTTAAAAAAAGTCATCAGAGCGGTAAAATGTGTCACCTCTACCACACTCACACACACACACACACAGACACAGAAATATTACAGGGTGGACTCTGCTTTCCTTCTGCTCCCACAGTGCCGAGCAGCAGGCGTCATCACAGCAGGTAGACAAAGAGTCAGTACTGTTACTGCGCCTGTTGTACATGAAAGACTGTGAAACTCCAGACCTTGGCCCTTTGTAGCGATAACTGATATTATGCTTTTTATATATAAAAAATATACATAGCCTTTCTCTCTTAATCTGTTTCTTTTCATTTTCTTCTTCACTTCTTTTTTCCCCCCCTTCTTCTTTGCTCCCTCCGTGTCTGAGTGGAAGCCCGTCAGAGCAGAAATACCTGCGAGAAACAAAAAGACAGGGCTGTTGGTGATGAATCTTTTCTGTGATAGTGGAGTACAGTCCTGATGAGACAGTGAATAATAATAATTCACCCCCACCTTGAAAGGCATGATTGGTTTCCCCTTGTGCATTGTTCTAGCAGGAAATAAAAGTGATTGATACTGTGTGCCAAAAAATGTAATTCAGTTTGCAGTTTTGTACCATAGTGTGTCCTCTTGAACACTGCGCACATTTCACTCTTTATAACTTTTTGTACATCTGTGTGTGTGTGCGCGTGTGTCTGTGTGTGTGTGTGTGCGAGTGCGCGTGTGTGTGTGAATCCAATTTTGGCATACGATTATTGTCTCTGAAAAAAGTCAAAACTCAAACAAACAAACAAACTGATTCAAGTTCACAGTCCTATAAACCTGTCTGCATCCAATGGGAATTCTTTGTAAATTTTGTTATTTCTTTTCCTCCTTTCCTTGACAGCTGGTGGTTTTATTTGTGACAGAGTTGAGAAGCGGGTCAGTGTTTGCTCAGGATGTGCATTATCAGACCCAATTGACTTAATCCAGCAAGGCGGAGATGTGGAAATATGAACCCTCCTTGTCACCCCTGTATTGCTCCAGCCTTAAAGCTCATTCAGCTCTGCAGAAAGCAGCCACTGGAACAGGCAGGGCAGGACAGTGGAAGCAGTTGGTAAACAAAAAAAAATAAAAAAACCTCTTTCCTCGCCGTAGCAGCCAAAATCAACCTGATAGAAAGGGAATTGGCTGCGCTGGCTGGGTCACGGTTGATAGGGTCAGGGCCACAGATGAGTGGGTTCAGGAGGCAGTCATGTCTGACATTTTTCATCAGACGAGTCAGTCAGACAAAAAATACCACAGCAGAGACAAAAGGACAAAGGTAGTCTGCATCGCTCAAAACATCCAGCTCAGTAGGAGAGCCAGCAGAAGCTCGGGAACACCGGGTGTTCATCATTTATTGAAAATATAATCTTTGATATTCTTGTTTTTTGAGAACACAGTTTGGTGATAAAATGTAGTGCTTGTACTTACCACAACAACAAAGACATTCAGTCTTCATGGATTATAGAGTATGGATTTCTTTCCACAGCAAGTAGTCAGTTTTACTGTAGCTTTACCTGTATGCCAACTTTTTCCGCTATCCGCTATCAAGAGCAGAAACTCATAAACAGGGTACAGACTGAATCACCGCCCACTAAATATTGCAGTGGCCCAGTCACACTAGCATTTTTTACTTTTTTATATTGAGTTCAAACGTTGGTCAACTTTGTAATGTGAATTTGCGTCGTTGACCAACAACAAGCCCTCAATGCTATTGTGACTTATTCGCTTTGTGGCGCCTTTCACATTTATTTAAAGGACCAGTGTGTAGGGTTTAGTGGCACCTAGCGATGTAGTTGCTGATTGCAACCACCTCGCCTCACAAGCTGTTTTCTATCTTAAAGCACAGTGGCTGCGAAATGGGTGAAAAACCAAAAAAGGCCATATCCAGAGCGTCTGTTCTGGGCTACTGTAGAAACATGGCAGTTTAGCATCTGTACAGTATATATGCAGATGGCTCATGCTAAGGTAACATAAACATAATTCATATTTCAGGTGGTTATTCACTAAAGAAAACAGTTTTGAATAAAAATGTTCTGTAAATAGAGCCGCTTCAATCTTACACACTAGACCTTTAACTTCCTCTGTTGGATTATAAACTGCTCCACAAAGATTCATGGATTGCAGACAGTTGGAGACAGTAGCTGATGTTATGAATAACTTACCTACAACCACACAATTCACAAAAGATTTCCACTGTGCCGCTTTCCGGTGTGACCAGGCCTTTTATTGATCAAACTACCAGTCGATCAAAAGTTCACTGACCCAGCTGGCCACGCTGTAGTAACTGACATCATTCAACATTGTGTCAGTGATCACCTCTTAGTGTCTTAATACCTACCATGACACTGCCAAATGAGTTGCAAATTTAAGAAATGACCACACAGTGTGAACTCATTGCTCAAAACCATTCAGGTCCTGATTGCACTGTAGGTGCACTGCCTGCCACAACTCAAACGTTTTTTTTTTGTCCTGTCTGAATGAAAGTCAAATGAAGAGTGGAGGTGCAATTGGCCTAATTATAGGAATCAGACCCAAGTTAGAGGGTGCAGCAGTTCACTGGCGCACTGATCAGCAACAGAGGCAGGTACAAGAATCAGACCAGTCGAGCACTGAGCCTGAAGTTGTGTGGTATTACAGCTTTGGCTGAATATGCTGTGACCTGGAGTTAATAACTAATATTATATTGTGTTTTTTTACTGATATGTGCTATATTCTGACTGAATTCACATAAAACATGTGGAAACACATGAGACCTATTTCTCAATTCAGTTTATTTAAACCACTTAATTTAATCACCAGCCTTGGATTTACTTTGCGTCGTACACCAGTTTTGTAATGAAAACCAGAGCTACGTGCAGCCTATCGATGTCATGCTACATGATTTTTTTGTACTATATATTTTTCTGCATGTTCTTCTACCTTTTTCTCCCAAACTGGCATGGTCCACTGTGATCTTGATCTCAGAGATGAAACATATGAACATGTGTTGAGCTATCATTGAGATTCTGGAGGGCCTACTCGTATTGTGTCATAGCGACACAAAGAAAGGCAAACAGCAAGAGTGGCAGACAAGAGATTTTTTTAATTTATTGCAATGTCTCCAAACAAGACTGGAAGGCAAACACCTAACACACTCACCCACCCACCAACTCACGATATACAATTTGACAAGTACTAGAAATGACAAAACTGAGAGTTACAAAAGCCTTTACTCCCACTGGCCCACACAAGCACTGAGGGATATAAAGAGGCAGGTGACAGAGGGGGTGAGGCAGTTATAGGAGGTGTGAGATATGAAAATGTGGACTGTGGTCGAATTTCTCTCTTGGTTTAACTCTGAAAAAAGCAACCCCATTAGACAAGTCGTGCTGAAATCCAGCTCTCTTGTTCAGCAGAGCAGCCAGCTGCCGGGAGAAAAACCACACAGTGGAGTTTCTACAAGGAATATTCAATAAGAGACAGAAAAGGAGCTGTACTGGGATCAGTGGCCAGGGGGGCTTTATGAGTTCTCACTGTGGTCTTTAATCACCAAAACCCGGAGAAATGTGGGGATGAGCTTTGGTGCTGCGACAGGGACTCAGTCCACAGTGGCACAGTGCAAAAGAGAGAAAAGCGACTTAATATCAACACTCAATGGGGAGAAAGCTATTAATTATTGATATTGCAAAAAGTTGGCGGTGCACGGCAGCAGCTCCATTTGGATTCAGAGTGGACTATTGGCCCTCGCACGCACATTTTATGTTGTAACACTTTTGTTCCAGACATGTAGACTCGCAGACTTGTATTGATCATTCATGCAGCAGCTCAGTAGATTCCTAAATCGATCATTGATTCATTCAGGCGGTCTGGCCATTACCAATATACACCGGAACATGTATTTGTCAGCTCCTGTTGAGTATTTCCATTTAAACTAAAGATGTGAAGCATGGATTGTTCATGTGAATGAATCAGGACAATGCAGCAGTCTGTAAATATTCATTTCTTGGTGGGGAGGTAGTGAAGAAAGTCTTTTTTTTTCTATTAATCACTACAGATAAAATGCAGTATTCTCTTTAGTACACTCTTTTCATTAAAGAGAAGAAAGAGCAGCGTTATCATGGTGAGAAAGTGGGAAATGTACAGTACATCGAGGATGACACTAAAGGGCTCAAACACACATTTTTACTGGATTTTCCTCCACTCTTTTCTTTTCTATCCTTTACCGTTGCTTTTTGCCTACTTGATAGTGTTGTTAACATTACAGCCTATGAAGAGCGGCGCCTGTATGATCAAAAGAAAAAATCAATATATCACTATATTATTAAAAGGGGTTCTCGTCAGCTATGTTTACGACTTTGTATAGCATCAGTCTTTATGCGCAATGTTTTCACCAAACCAGAGCTGTCTACTTATGCACACAGAGACAGAGGAGATGCAGTGTTTGTTGTCCAGTAACGCTCAACATCTGTTTTAAAAAGGGTTTGCTCCTATGGTGTGCTTTATACTGTATGTATGATTTTTATCATGAACCTATATTAAATATATTTGCTGTTAGAATTAACCGAAAGGATATCAATCACAGTGGATGTGAAAAATACTGAAAGACCTCTGCTATGGTCCAGAGCCGAGGGATTTTCCATTACCTTTGAAGAATCAATAAGCTATTTACGATATGACTATCCATTAGTAATCATATCCTTTTATAGAACAACTCATTGATTAACTCATTTTGGTGTTAATCATGCATTACATACAAAAATATGAGATCCAGTTTTCTATTTTTGATGTCCAGACCAGTTTGTGGTATTTATGCATATGTGTATATGGATACATATGGCCCCAACACTGCATTTATGCGTGACTAGTAAAGCATATTTTCTATGGTAGAGCCCATCTCCCACTATTGTTTGCACAGTAGCTTATAATATGCACCGTGATGCCCCATTGTCCTTTTACTGTTTACTGACTTTATAATTTGTGAAATTAAGTTATGAAAAAGCTGTATTTTGGTACTATTCAGATATTGTTAGAAAAAGAGATATAGCAGACGTTTTGTCCAAGAAATATATTATCATAGTGTTGCTATGAATCTGTCTGTTTACTTTATTTTGGGGAGGGATGACAGGGATATTTTTGTTCTTCCTTTGTCGTTGATTTGCCATCTGACAGTATATCACCATTGTTCTATATACAACTTTCTTACGTGGCAATAAAAGATGACTTCTGTAAAAAAAAAAAAAACGCTCCTCTCTTTGCTTTACTTTGGTGATGCCTTTTATTCTCTTTTGTTTCTTTGTCTGTGTGTTTCCTTTCTTCCCCCTCCTTCTCCTCTTCATATCTCCCCACCCACTTCCCTCCTCTCTGTTTCCCTTGGCTCTCTACTTCCCAGCAAACATTTGATGTTAAGTAGATGTTGATAGAATGGATTGGACTAACTTTGCAAACACATTTATATATAGCAGCAACGTAAAAGCTGAAGTGACATTCATACACAGCTGTTTCCTGCTTTGTTTTTTGAGGATGACACCTAAATGTCAGTCCAAAAAAAACACTCAAAATCTATTTTTCCTCTCTGTAAAATGCTGATAAATTACTACCTCTTCTTCTGTTTTCTTAGCACTCTGCATAAAGTGACAATAGACAATAAAGTGATAATCCCTAAGATTTTCAAAAATAAAAAAACTCAGTTTGATACTCTACATGGTTTGTTTTTTCCAGCGACAACCCTTACATGTATTTACATTCAGTAATTAACCCTCTATACACTAGTTTGTTTTGTTAGTGGCGGGGTCCGCCAGGGATTGAGTTCAGATTTAGTCCACCAACCTTGACATGGGTGTAATCTCATTAAAATGAAAAAAATAAATACATTTTTTTAAAAAAGGTCCAGTGTGTATGATTTAGGTGAGTATGTTGTCATTAGTGGAGGTAATCAACCGGATTTGTTTTTTACCTTAGAAAGAGATTTTCCAACAAGAAGCGCAGGTTGGGACAAGTGGTATATATTTGGTATCAATCTGAGTCCTATCTGAATCTGAAATAATATGAATTATCGTCATTAAATCCCATGCTACACATTAAGACTTTGAACTGGTAAATCATCTTTTCTGGAGAAGTTGTACCAAGACACAAACAATGCTCGTTTTTTTTGTCTCATTAAACAGATTACAGATAACAGCTGTGTGTTGCTCCCAGAACTGTAGGACCTGTCATGTAACCTTTAATCATAGGTACTAGCAGATTAATCTTTTAAAGAAATCTTTTTATCTTCTTCTCATAACTGACGTTAAAATAATTTTGTCTTTGTTTTTTACATATTCTCAAAACAAGTGACAGATACTGCCACAGCTTTATTTTAGTGCTCTGCCTTTATACTTTTTGGCATGTGGTTCTCTCAGCATCACCTCTGGGAGGTTTGCAAAATTATTTTTGGCAGCATTCCTTTCATTAATAATAACTTTAGAGATAAAATGGTTGCAGGGAAGATGAAATGCGCCTCAGTCTACAAAGTCACAATATTCAATTATCAAAATGTTACCAACCATAAAATATTTCCTGGATCCTCTGCTCTCCTCATACCTCTGTCCCCTGTTGCTTCCCTCTATGATTGCCGGGCTAAAGCCAGACTGTTAATGTGTCCTTGGGCTTCAAACAGAAGATCTCTGCCAGACGAAATCTGACCCACTGTTTAGGTTGTATTTTTTTAATTAATTTTTTTTTACCTTCAAATGAACCATGCGTGGAAGGCAAAAAAAAACTGATTCACAATGTTGTCTTCACACTCATCCGATTACACACAACAGAATGCACAATGTGAGTTTACACTAATTACTCAGGCTGCCAGTGCCAGTCCAGGGAATTGAACTAAAACAAAGCAAACCTGCTTTTCCTCCCACTCCCCTGCCAATACCTCTACCATCCCGAATCATGCTCAGCAGAGCGAAGCTGCACAACACAAGCTTTCTGTGTGTTTTTAAACCATCTGGCACTGATCTCTACTAGTCAGGGACTTCATCATCATCACAATCATCATCATCATTTTTTAGTAGAAGTTTTCCCTGATCTCAAATAGTCCAGACCTCCTAAGTCCTTTCCTAAAAACTTTTCCTTGACCTGGATGGTAAACATCATGAGGTCAAGGAAATGTTGATGTTGCAGCCCCATGGAATCATGGGACTGTATTACCTCCTTTCCTTTCATAAAGGATGGTCAGGTGTATCCTTTTCTAAAGGAGATAGGAAAGAAAGCACTGGAGCACCTTTCCTTAACATTTAGAGTCTTCTGGGTCATTTCATGCAGTGCACAACCTTTCTAGGCAAAATAGACTCTTCAACCGGACCCACTGAACAATCTGGTGTTGTCTGGAAGGTTGAACCAGTGTTATATACTGCTCTGGTGATTGGATGATGAGCCACAGGTGGTGAGGTAATCAGGCAGGTGAATCGGAGTCAACAAAGAGAGACGGACAAGACAGAAATACAAGGGAAGAGGAAACAAGTGGAAAACACTAGGAACTGAGAGGCAGACAGCATCGTCATGATCAACTTCTGTTTCTACTACTTGTTGCTTTTACATTTGACAACATTTAGTTTGGAATCACAGATACTGGATAAATTCTCACCACCAAACTATGGCACAATCTGTGCTTCCATGTGTAACCAACCTCACGCTATAAACCATTCATCAGGTTTATAAATAATATGAAAATAGAAAAACAGTGAACCCATTAAGCCAAAAGAAATTGTGTATGAAATGTTTTTAGTTGTGTTAAAAATTCTTTAAAGATTTGGTTTTGGTTCAGTTATCACCAGTATTAGTGTGTGTTGTCTTCCTGTTGAGTTTTTCTCACAATCAGTTCAGTCCATTATTTAATCAGTACTTTATATTGTAGTTGGTTAAGGTGGAATTAATATACTGCTTCATAAACTTTGGTCTAGTTTTATCTATAATAATGAATTACAATTTAGAAACTAATCACATATTATGTATAGTATGTACATTTTAAACCAAAAAGTAACTCCAGGTGTCAAATAAATGAAGAGTTAAACAATATTGTTTATTGGGATCCCAGATAGGGAGAAGTTGTTGCCTTAGCAACCGTCTTCTTCTGTCTGGCTAGAATTGTAGACCAAATGATTCGGTACTGAATAACCTTGTAAAGGTCAACAGTCATGCATCCCTGCACAACTGGCCACAAAAAACGTCTCTGCATGATTTTAAATCACAAATTACAAGTCCATGGGATGTTCCCCCTCTTTGTATTAGATATTATATACAGTATTATATAGCCTTTTACCCAAAATGGACTTTTTGTCAACTTAAACTTAAACTTGGGTAATGTAATGTCTGAATGCAATGGCAGGATGGCCAAATGAAACATGCATGAAGATATGTTGCTACAGTTCATAGTGTTTACAAAGAATGGAATAAAATATAAAGAATATAATTTATTTATTTTAATGTAATTAATTAGACTTCTGTTGTCCAAGTTCTTTATTTTCTCCCTGTGCGATGGAGCTACGTAACAAGTCCAGCAAAAAGTTTCAGTATTTTACTTTTGCATGGTATCTGCCATCCTCACTTAATTTTACTTACCTGCTCTGATCTAATAACAAGATTTCCTGTTTCCCATCCACCATCTGCCTGAATCCACATCAGTTTAGACTGTCTTTCAAAATGTTCTGACAGAATATAGGAACTATGCTTAATCTATATTATTATGTAGTCTCAACCAAATAAATCCAATACTATTAAATCAACCATGATAGATTGTTTAACAAACAATTAAAATACCTCACTAGTGCAGTTTTAGATGTCAGTGATATTTTGCCTAAGTGTGTGTGAAATATTCCAAAACTCCAGACTCACTTGTAGTAAAGAAAAGACATTTTAATGAGAACATTTTTTTTAAATGTTTTGCATCACTCTGACATGGAAAAAATGTAACTCTGACTTAGCTTTGAATTCTTTTTACACAATATTTAACAACTTTCCAATCAACCTGCTCCATACAAAAAAAGATTCAGAGTGAAACACTGTTCTAATCACTGGTTCTTCTCAAACATGTCCAAAACTCTTATTGTCAGAGGTGCAACTTGGCATAAAGCCAAAAATACCAATCATCCGACTAGCAGAATTTCAGGCACAGAATAACCGTCTCTGACTTATTAAAAAAAGCCAAATCCGACTTACATTTCTTCTCACTTGCAGATACCTCTGGAAAATGTTTTTTGAGTTTTGGAAAACTGTCAGAACCACGAAAAATAATTCCACTGACTCGTTCCTCCCTAAAGTGTGTGAGGCTTTTAATCATCATTTGATTTCATCTGGCAAGATCTTTACCAAACAGTTCACTACTACTACTTTAACTGATGGCTTTCCATCTGCAGCCTCTTTACCAACTATTTCACACTCTGTCGGTTTAATCTAAGGATGAAGATAACATAGATCCGTCCCTCCTTCACCTCATAGCTGATTTAATTGCAGCACCTCGAGCTCACATTTTCAACCTCTCATTAGTGTCAGATAAAATCCCCAAAATTTGGAAGTCTGCTCAGGTTATCTCGAGATGACACTATTTTATATGCCTATGGGCCTTCTCTTAATCTATTGCAAATCTACAGTCTGCTTTTGATACATATCAAAACTTTCTCATCAAACATGAGCCTTGTTTTAAATTCCGGTCAAACTGTTCTCAAGGTCACCATGAGCCTGCCTGCTGCCTAAACTCAACATTGAATTTTTGTAAAGAAACAAATCATGTTTCTCCGCTGCTAGTCAAAAGACTATAGTACAATCCACAATTTTGAAAATCATTGTTTGATTACAGTGATATTATATATTATATTGTACATATGCACACACTCTCACAGTGCACTACACTATTCTCACTTGCTGTTACATCTTACAGTATATGAATATGTGGGACAAACGGATGGGACCAGCATTGTATGTTAATTATTTATGAGGCTGTACTGCAGTTACCTCTGCTCTGTGGTGTTTAAATACAGTACTTACAACATTAAAAGTGAGTCAAGATACTGTGCTGCATGCAAATGGAATAAACTCTTTTCACTGTGAAATGTATGTGAGCCCAGGTCCCTCTAGAAAGAGAGACCTTAATCTTATCGGACCACCAGTTTAAAAACATACAAATACATATAGGCTAGTCAGGAGACTAGGACCAGTGTGTATGATTTAGAAGCATCTAGCTGTGTACCTGCTGACTGCAGCTCCTATGCCTTACCCTCTTCTTCCTAGCATGAAGAGGAAACTACAGTACCGCCATGAAACTTGCAGAAAAACACGAAACTTCCTATCTAGAGTGAGTGTTTAGTTTGTCCATACTGGGCTGCTGTAGAAACATGTTCTCTGTTGAAGAGGACCCGAGCAGGTCAACTCTTCTTCTGTAGATACAAAAGACTCTTTTTATTATACTCAAATAAAGACATAGTTATAAATGTTATATTCACTTTCTGCAATATACTGTCAATAGATGCCCTTGAATGGACATTTAATTGCTGGATTAGGAACTGAATAAAAATGTTCTTTTATTTGTTACATATCTAACTTAAGTTTTTTTCAAACTTCAGTATTTTCTAAAACTTTGACTTTTATTTTTTGTTTTTTATTTTTTTATTTTGTGGTACTGTTTCTTCTTTTCCTTCTTCTAGGAAGAATATCAAATTATTAGACTTTATTACTGTTTCTGTGTTTTCTCAGAGTGACATGTTTTTTCCTGAATCATTTATGTCCATTCTGCCTTTAAAAATCTGGCAAAATCACTTCTAAGCAAAATTCACCTTCAGTGATAATTGATTCCTTAACATAGACTTTTATTACATCATTTTCCTATGAATTAATAAAGATGCATCCTCAATCTATGGTTGCAAGCATTTGATATTTGTGGGTTTCTTGAAGAAGGTACAGTATATTCCTGGTTTTCATTTATCTAAATGCTTAAATATTTCATTCATTTCAGCTTGGTAGCCATTCCTGTCTAAGGAGTTTAAGTGCAGCAGTAGGTTTATTTTTCTTTCTTTATGATTCTTTATTTATTAGTTTATTTGTCAGGGACAATCTACAATAACATGACAGCAATGTATTGCATATAGGATTTCTAGCGGAGGCTAATTTGCTTACAAAGGTCATATAATCAATTCCAAGAGTACATTAAACTGAGCGTATAATAAATAGTGACATTCTCGTACATGTGACAGGATCAAATTACAATTATTTATTGTAATTTATGGTTATTGTTAGGATGCATGAAGTACTTACCTTGATTTGTGTGTGTGTGTGTGTGTGTGTTTGTCGGCATGTAAGTGAGGGAAAAGAAGAAATCTTATATTTAAACATTTTGGCTTCTTTTTAAAAAAAATAAGTCTGCTGAAGCATTACAATTCACTGCACAGCACATCAATTATGTAGCGAAAACAGCATTCAGCTTTTCAGAAATTGCATATGTTCTTCTCATGGCCCAGGGCAGGAGAAATCAGCGTCTGTGAAAATGAGCTATTCCCTTCCAAAGCTTCAGACCAGGAGGAGTCAGACTCTAATCTGTGAAGAGAAAGCAATGTACAGCCTGGAGGGATACCACTGACAGCGACGCTGAGACTCACTTTGTCGTCTCTTTCACTGTTTGTTTGAACTTTGAGATCCAACGGAGGTTTGCTCCATAACAGAGTAATACTGTCTGTTTGAAATTAGAGCCTTGATAGTCAGAATATGTCATGCTTGATTCTGCTGAGCAGTTCTTGCTTTTTTTTCCAGTTTTTCTGCTACGCCTATTTTGTTTTATATTTTCCCAATTTGCCAGTTCATCTTTCAACCTGCACACAGCAGATTAAGATGCCTCTAAGAAGACTGATGACTTATGACCAAAAAGACCAAAATTCAGTTAGGTTGAATTTGTGGAGAAATCTGAAATAGACACTGTGATGAAGACGGAAAAAAGAAAGACGCTTAGACAAAGAAGTGTCTTAGGCAGAGTAAATTATTTATGGTGCATTTCAAAAGAGGGGGGCTGTAATTGAATTGGGAATGAAAAGAAACAAAAATATCACGACCAAAAAAAGAGTTTTAAAAATTTAGAGGTTGTACAGAAAATGATTATAAAAATGTTGAGATGAGAAGAAAAAGACGATCATACAAGAAAAAAAACAAAACAATAAAATGTGTAATAAATGCAGAAACACACATATATACAGGCTACAGTACATCACTGAGACATCTGACACATCCTCCATAGCACACTTATAACCACATCACATTTTTATGGCAGCTGTGAATCATCACCCCGAGCGTTAAAATAATCCTTCTTACCTCCTTCCCCTCAGCTTTCAATTTCCCTTCATGCCATTTGTCCCATCAGACACACATGATCAGATCATGCAGCTCTAACCTTTAACCTTTTACTGTCAGTGGGTTATGTTGTTATTTTAGATGAAGGCATTGCTGTCATACATGTCAACAGAAATGTAAAGCTGAACTTGAGCACCATAACTAAAGTCAGAATCGGGCCTGTCGTGACCCTGCTGCTGCAAATTATCTCATGCACAAGGCAGCGTATTGTGTGACTACCCTCTACACAAAGTTCAATGAGTCGTCTTGTCAAAAGGATTGACCGGCCAGTCACCCTGGAGACTTTTTCTCTCCTTCACACTCTCTTTCACTGTCAAGATAATACAGTATTCAGAGTGGGCTCTGGGCTATCTAGGATAAAATGCATGATGCTAAGCTGCTCCTCGCCGGGCTATATAATTTTCAATAAATGTTCTTTTTGTACCATTCTTTGTCAGATTCTGTCTCTCATTTAGGAAGCTGTTTAGCTGAACAAGTGCAGTGTGAGCGTTTTTTCTCGTGGTGTTCTCCTTGCTGGTGGCCATTTTGAGATTTAGATATTAAGGGGGAAGACTCCTTTTCTTTTTTCTTTCTTCATTTTATTGGTGCAGTGTTGTATATGGCAGGGAGAATAACATAAGACACAGGAGATCACTGAAACAAAGGTAGTGAAAACAGAAGGTGCACAACAAAACAGCTGCATGACATCAAGACCACATAGCTGCAGTGATGTGCTCACATAAAAAAGTGCGGGCGATTTGGACTAAATACAGTGTCAATAGAATTGTGTTGGTATGTTTGAATGTGCTGTGAGTATAGTACAGTACAGTAACAACAGTCCATGACACTTAACTATCTTTACTATTCATTATAAATCAGCCCTTAGCCTTGTGTTTAATATTATAATTCATAATAAGAATAATCTGCTAAATAATAGCTTTGTACATAATTGTTATTATTTACTACTAGACCTGTGAGTGGGTATACACACAAAATGGAACCAGCAGTGTGCCAGCAAGGAGCAACCAGGAGCATAAGGGAAGCAAGGAAAGGGTCGGAGCAGAAGCCAAGACCATTGCTGACATTGGAGAGGATGGCAAACAGGTAAGAATGGAAGAGCGCGACTAGGAAACATGCTTTGTCTGAATTTGTATGAATTTTGTATTCATAGCTGCTTTGTTCAGATCATCCCTTTCCCGAAACTCTGATTTGAGGTGTTGGATATCCTTCATTAGCTGTGAGTACTGATGTTTGCAGTCCAGACACACGTCCAATTATGGCTGAATTGAGTTCAAGAGTTGACTTATAAAACAACACGATCATAAAAATGGAAAAACTTCTCAAAGGTAAACCACAGTCAGTAAAAGAATGACATTATTTACACTCTATTAGGAGTGTACCAGTGAAAGACAAGTCCTTAAAACTTTTCAAATCCAAAGTGAATGACTAAAACAGTGTTATCTATGTAAATATGATGTAAAATGACCATGATCTAAAAGTGTATGATGACGATAAGGCCTAAAACTGATTTAAAACTGAATAAAAGTCAAATTATGACAGAGCCTCTGACCAGTAGACACAAACACTAATACATACATGCACATGTAAGAATTATGATATCAATATCATCATAACGAAGGCAACACTGTGAACTTTATATGGTGTTAAAATGTTAAAGTTTATAGCTCTTTTTGCTGCTTCCAAATGATCAAAACATCTATTAATAACAGGTATGAGATGAAAGTTTGAGTGGTTCCTGGGATGGTGATAACGATAGCTAAACAAAGCATGCATGAAGCATATGCACTCCATATATCTTGGGCACGATTCATGTACCCAAGATATATGGAGTGCATATGCTTTTAAAACAACACGGTGAAATCATTGCACGTATGAGCAAATGACTCCTAGTCGATCTCTGTCCGTGCTAAACCATTGACTAACTGTGTAAAATTGATTTTCTGTGGATATGCTGCTGAGCACAGCATCCCTCAGAAGAATTACAGTGCATACAAAGTGCAACCCCATGTTCACTGGGTATAGAATTTAGATCCACAGGTGAACACAGGATGCAGGAATGTTTCTGTAAAGATAATTTTGTTTTCATAAGCCTTTGGTGTCTGGATTCGTTTCATCACAATTGCAGCACCAGCAACAACATCACACTGTTTCTAAAGAATCCAACTGCTGTGGACATAGCCGTCAGCTCCACATCTACCCCCCCCTCTATTAACAAATTAGCCCGTGAGCGAGCACATTCTGCTTATTTCCAGTAGACAAAGTATTCTGTCTCTGGGTACAGAGAGGAATGGTAGCTGTCCAGAACAAAATGGACTGCAACAACAACCGCACTTTAATCATTCCTGCTGATTAGATCGATTTTGCGAAGGAGACGGGAGCGAGTTGCAGCCGGGGGTCAAGCAGCGTCCCCGGGGTAAGAGTGAGGGGGGACAGACAGACGTCCTGCTAACAGGAGAGAGAGGAAAAGCACTAGTGATGCACCTGGATACCAGATGGTTCATCAGCAGGTCTTTCTTTGTCCTCACTGACAGGAAATGGATCGCTGAGGGCCAGACTGTTACCTAATTACTATAGGACCACACACACAAAATGCACACAGACACACACATAGACTTACAAGTGACACACACATGCCTGCCCACACCTTTGAATACACACACACATGGGGACTGTTGCACCTGAGTCACGCCACGAATACACACAGCACACCTGGATGCACAAACACACACACACATACACACATACACCATAGACAGTGCACCGGCTGTCAAATAGGCCACTCTCTTTCCTTTTTGCTTTTCCCAGAGTGCATTTCAGCACCGAGCTGTCAGATGGCCCTTTTTTTTAACTGTCCCAGTGTGCCCTGCCAGGCCTCCTAACACACACACACTATGACAGCACCGTTTACACACACATACACACTGTAAGTAGCTGTATACATGAGGGTGCAC
This sequence comes from Larimichthys crocea, assembly GCF_000972845.2. NCBI lineage: Eukaryota > Metazoa > Chordata > Actinopteri > Sciaenidae > Larimichthys > Larimichthys crocea. Next base: position 11,598,738 of record NC_040026.1, read on the forward strand.
CTGAGGTTTCATACACACACACACACACACACACACACATGCAAACTGACTTTTTTAAATATTCTTTTTTGATACACACACAAATTGACTTTTTCTGAACACTTCCAGTAAAAGTACACACTTTACTACACATTACACACTTATATTACTTTCATCTTTTATTCTATTTCCCTGTTGCTCACTCCCTTACAAACACACACACGCACAAACCAAGCACTGACCTACCTAACCAGTCACCCTGCTGGACACAGTGTCACAGTCACACCGGTCAGCTCCAGACAATCAGTTACTTGTCGCTGTGCAAAAAGTCCAATCACAGCAGGAAGGTCAGCTGATAGAGAGGACAGGAATCCAGCATTTATTTTTATGCCGAATAAATGTACATTTAATAAGTAGTGCACGTCTATTTCCAGAGTTATCATGAATCAAAGGCACTTGTGAAAAATAATGATAAAACATAGTCGGCTGGCAAGAAAAAAAACATACAAAAGAGCACGACATATTGAAACAACCTTGTTTTTTGTCATATACTGTAAGTTTCCAAAGCATCTTGAATTTTGTGCTTCTTTTGGTTCATGTTATGGTTGGTCAGCTAATTTTATATACAGTCAGAGAAAAAAACAGCTTCTATTTATGTTGTATTGATATCTGTGAGAAATGTAGGTCTCAGCCTCACAAGACAATGCAGGAAGCAGCTGATGTGTGAACTTTTACTTCGCTGCTATTTATATATACAGTATACGCGTTTCCGAATGCGTTCAATGTGTAACATCAAAAGTGTGCTGGAAAATAGATGGCCCAGGAAACGGAGGAAAAGAAAGTGGGAGGAAAGAGGAAGACTTCACTGTATTGTACTGTGTGTTTCAGGTCTAAGAAGAGTAACTGCATGAGGAGAGAGAAGACACTCAACACGCTATGATGGCATCCAGCTGTTTCATTACTTAATAAAGAGCATAACTAAACACAAAACATGACAACCCTGGTTCCATTGTTTTTAATTTAGCAATTAAGTTCTTGAATCTGTCTGAGCTTACAAAGAACAAAAGGAAAGAGAACACAACGGAAAAATTATCAGTTTATAGTTGTTTGTTAGCTCGTTAGTTGGAGTGGTGACCAAAACAGCATCCATGGACAAATCTTTGAGGTTGGAGCTGAGTGTATCTATTGTGTCACTGATTCCTGAGCCAGCCATCCCTGAACTGTGACAGGAGCATTTCTCTACTTACAGTCCGGATTACACAGTGACGCAGTTACATTACACTCTACATATATATCTATGTGTGGAGGAGCCCCACCTCGTCCCGTGACTGTTAAACAGAAAGGAGTTTTGATGTCTCTGTGGGAGAAGTAGTCAAAAAGTTAAGGGTGAAATGTCAGCAGCTTGACAGCGACCTCGACAGATTTCTGTAATCATCAATGTTTATAACTGTACTCAATGTATTTCTTATCAATTTTACAGCTAACAGAAAATCTAATCTAAAGCTCCCAATATGACAATGAAAATGACTTTAAGATTATTTCTGAATAATTATGTTAACTAATGAGAGAGGAAGGTCATATTCAATTATAATATTTGCAAAATAGAAATGTTTTCAGCTATCTGGCCGTCATCATAGTTGAAAACACAAAAACCAAACACATGGGAAGAGCAACAACAAGGAAAAGTGTGTTTTTAAAGGTAGCCCATGCATCTTTTTACTGCTAACATGATGATCATATGATGATGTTATCAGGGTTATTATTTCTGTGATGTGAGGGTTCGATGTACAGTAGTTGGATAAGAAGAAACATGAGGAGTCGGATAACTTTCTTAAGAAGCAGCACTTTACTTTACTGATTTCCACGTCATAACAATTGCACTTCCACGTTCAAATTGATCACATGACTGAACTAACTAATCAGAAGCTAGGATTTAGCTAGGACTGAGGTAAACGTGTGGGAATCAGAGAGGCAGATTCAGCAGAAGAACATAACTGTTTTAAAGCTTACATTTCTAATTTGGCAAAATTTCTCTTTCACTCTCTGATAACTTAAATTAAACTTTCTTTCTTTTTTTTTATTATTCCATGCCTGAATTGAATTGATTTTGTCGTTATTGTGCTCTGCCAGTCACCATGACAATGAGGCTAAGGAGGAGACTAATCTGTCGAGATGATACCCAGAGAAATCTTTTTAATAGGCGTTGATGTGAGGCAGAGATAAAGTCATGCTGTATTTGGAGAAAAGAAAAAAAAAACCTCATTTGACACTCAAACAAAAGACTTTAAACAACAAAAACACTGACACTCTTACACAAGTCTAATCAGTTGTTGGAGCGTTCATTCCAGGTTTTGGCCTGGTATTCGTAGAAACTCCCAGCCCCTGCCAGAGCCGGCCTGCCAAAACACAATCCCATTAGCGTGACATCTCTAAAGTGCATTTTACTCACTGGCACAATGCATTCAAAATGTCAAGTCTCCTGTTGCTGTTGTAATAAGCCTCTCAGTTGCCAACTGGCTGTTGCGCCTCGTGAGTGGCGCACAGTTTCAGCACCAGCTGTGCAGCATTAGCGTTTGCAGCGATATCTGTGTTCCACCAGCAGGGGTGTTGCAAGCAATTATGTGCCCGTGTAGAGGAAGGTGACGCTCAGCCACTTTTCTCTGCTAAAACACTATCATCATGAATATTTATCAAGTCAAACACAAGTCCTTTCAACAGTTGGTTGTCAGACCTAATAGTTTGGGTTTGACTATTAGTGCTAATCCCTGTTGGTCCCCAAAATCACTTTGTGTTAGTCTTTACAGGAAAACACTTGATTTGTGTCAGATAACATTAAAGTTTAATACTTTGAACCGTCTTGCTCGGTTTCTACTCCCCTTGTTTGAAGGCTTTTAGCTGTGTGTCATACCCACCCATGCCATAAACCGTTATTGTCAGAATAACTTACGCAGAAATGCCATCAGTTTCCATGCAAGTTGCACTATAATTGTTCTAGGACAGTTGTTTTTTGCCTGTATGTCCACATATTTTCAGCACAGGGGCTAACATTTGTATATGATTGATATGATAAAGTGTCAGTGTCCAGGAATATTACAGTCATGTTGATATGACATTCTGAGCCTGGAAATGTCAAAATATGTTTTAATACTGAAAAATGAGTTGATGTTTTTTGTCAATCCTATTGTTAATACTTGACTTAAATTTGTTGTAAAAGAACTACAGCAGCTCCCATAATGCTTTGCAGGATCAAGAAGAAAGTATAAACAATATTAAGTGATGTGTAGTGTGTGTAGACGTTACGTAATGTTACGTAATATAAAAAAACAGGACTCTTCTTGATAATGTAACTATTTATGACCAACAGTGTTCGTTATTTCAACCTTTTTTGGACAAATCGACCCTTATATGAGCAGGTTGATGACTGTGGGACGAGGGCTAAAGCCTCAGGGATAAATGCATCAGCAACAGACTAAACACACAAAAGCACATGAGCGACACACATGACATTTTTTTCTTATTACAAAGTCCTCACAAACATAAAATAAAGCATTTATTTCCACAATTAGAGTTCTCGTTCATGAAGTTTCTACTCTTTCCAGGAGATCGAACACTCCATCTTGACTGAGAAACATTGTCTAAACTCAGCTGTAACAAAAGAGCTTTCATCCTCCTTCAGTGGCACATGCAACAGAATCTGAAGCTTGTGATGAGCTCTTTCTTGTGTAAATGCATTGTGTGTTGTTTTCAAGCCCACAGGCGTGAACCTTACAGAGCTCCCTCCACTTTGCAGCTCTATATTTCTGTTACAGAGTCAATAACGGCCTAAATTGGTTTAGATTTTGGCAAATTTGCAAAATTAAAAGTACGCTGAATTAGCATGCACCAACAATAGATTTAAACAGATTTAAAAAAAAGGTTAAAAGTTAAAATGTGCTGATTATCTGATTATCAAGATCTGAAGTCGGGAGAAGGAGTGATGGAATTAAACCAGAACCAGGGTGAAACAAAAGCAGGGAATCATTCTGACAGATAGTAAATCCACTTCAGTCCAGACACTTTGACAATCGCCATCACTGCTTGAAACAAACCCCAAGTGCTCGGCTTGACACAATCAACTCACTGAATCTCCATCAGTTTCACAGCCACAGACTCTCTCTCTCTCTCTCTCTCCCTCTCTCTCGAGTATCTGAATCTCCTCCAGAGCTCCACGGAGGAATCAGCACTCGATAGAAATATCCATCCGATGGATAGCCTCGACCTGATGGTGGTCAGGGCGAGCCGGCTGGAGCGGACCAGAGGGCGGCGTGCTTCCAACAACAGCCTGAAGGAAAGCCAAGCGTTGCCACGGTGACAGAGCTGCGAAGAAAATCTCTTTGTATTGTTACCAAGGCAACAACTGTGGATAGGTGGGGAGGGAGGGAGGGGAGGATGAATGGGTGGAGAGGGTCTGGCAAGGGGGAAGAGGAAAGGAAAGAAAGGGAGAGATTGGGCAGAAGAGAGAGAGTGAAAATAACAGGATGATGTAAGAGGATGGAGAGGGGATGATGAGTTGTTGTTTGAGGCACAAAGATATGAGCACAGGCTTTATTATTCCCTCCATCTCTGCCTTGTTTACGCTGGATGATTCTCAACTGCGTGGGAGAATTTACAGTTTTCTGTAACCTCATCCCAAACAAAGTTACTCAGCAGATTCTTTTGAGTCAGATGGATACAGCAGCGCTTCTTTGAGAAGGCAGCTCAAACAGGACACAATAAGTCGATGGATCCTTTACCGACTGCACACTGGGTAGTCAGCTCTGCTGTAGCAATCTTTTTTCTATATCTGCCTCTATTTCTCACTATTGCACCCTTTACCTCTATCTTGCACTCTTTTCCTGTCTGTGCCTCTTTCCGTTTCTTCCCCTCACCTCCTATTCTCGTTCTCCTCCATCTGTCTCTGCATTTTTTTTTTTTTGTTCTCTGGAGCTGAGAACTGAGTCCAATATTTTCTTCTTTTTTGGAGGGGACTTCAGAACAATTATTGGAGACATTTTGATAACTCTTGAACTGCTTTGCCCCGGGGGCTTCACTAATTCCCACTGTCTTTGAGATGATTGCATAAATCTAGCGGGGAAGAATCACGCTTTTTTTCTCGGCGTATGCAGCAAAAAACACACTTCTAAGTGGCTCCATGGCTGTTCCATCTACTCTAGAACAAATAAAATGAATAATGTAGTAATAGTACTTTCTTGCAAGGCCAGAAAAGTGGAAGTTGACAGAAGGATTTGACAGAGGAGATGAATGACTTTATTCTAATATGCTCTTGGTTACATTTGGGTTATGTATGCAGATTTATGCAACTCTCCATTTTTCAGGCTGCTTGTTCAGCCCCCCCAAAATTCTACACTTCATACACAGCTCCACACATTAATGTGCATGAGGCAGCAAGATTAGAGGGAAATTGAATCAAATCAAATTCCCCTGAAATTGCACGCAGCTCGGAGGAAAAAGCATAGATCCAGAAGGAAAGGTATCTGTTATCTAACGTCAGCACTGCGTCTCATCTCATCCGATTGCCTGGAGACAATCAGCCGCTTGACAAAGAGGGGGGAGAACGGAGGACTTCAGATCAACACAAACTTTATCAAGCCTCTTATGGTGGTGCAAATCTGGTCAGCCTTCACCCTGTTGACATGAAGTGTTGTTTTTTGGGGTTTTTCTCTCGATACAATTATGCCTCTGGGGTGACAGGAGAAACGAGCACAGCAGGAAAAGAAGAGGAAAGTGAAAGCTGCGAGCACTGCCTTGATCTTAATTGATATTCCAGCCGAGGAGTCGGAATATTCAAATGTCAGTAAGCTCTGTTATCTCACTTGGGAGTCGGCAGAGATTAGGGGATAGGTGAACGAGGGGTGCCGGGAGGTATCACACTGCTTAAACGCCTTGCATGCACACACACACTTATACACACAGAAATGTGCACATGTGTACTCATGCATGGTCCTTTACAAAAATAAACACACACACACACACATTTCAGGCTGGCAGTCCACCTCACTCCCGCAGAGACGTCTCTCTCTCACACATGCACAAACACTTTTCTGCACTCTGTCACAAAAACACACACTCACTTTGTCACTCACACACTTCACCTCTGTGTACCCGTTGCATGTTCTTTGCTTGCAGGGAGGTCGGTGAGTGAAGGCTATTAGCTCAGAGGAGTCTCTCCTGCTGTCTGCTCGGGCTCAACTACAAAAGACGGATCACTGTTTCAAATCAATATTGCTGTGGTTCGGATCTTGACTGGCACACAGAGAATAGCATGTATTAACCTTTGGCTAATACCAAATCTTATCAGTTTCCTGTTTCCTCTCATACGGACTGCTCCATCTATCTATATCCTTACCTACACTATAGGTCTCATACATGAGTAACTTGTCATATTACACATTATTCCCATAAAGTCTAGAATTCATGATACAAATACAAGCCTCCTTTAGTTGCTGTTGCTAAGTCGGACAAAAAGAATGTGTTTACGTGTGCATCAGATTAGGACTACACTATTGGACAGAAAGGATACATTTATGATATTAACTGTTATGAGCATGGCGAGCTCATAAAAGCTGAGACTCATTCTGGTATTAATGAAAAACAGAGAAGCAACACAGTCTGTGTGTAGAGACGACAAGAGGCTGACAATACTGTCATAGATACTATCAATGTTGTGCTTGTACTGCCAGGTATGCATCCCCTTGTCATCTTAAAAACATGTCAGCAACCAAATAATCTGTCCTTTTCCAAATCTCTTTAACATTACAAAACAAAATAAAGGAGAAAATCAATGTGGCTGACATCGGTTAATCTGACATTAGGCAAACTCCTATTGATTGTAAGCCAGCTAGTTAACAATTTGCTAACATTAACTAAAGTGGACAGTGGACAGTGTATGGGATTTAGACTTGTTCAACTGTTCAACTGTGGAGCACAGCACAAAAAAAGGGCAGGACTACCAAGTATCAGTTCTCTTGCACCTTGCACTCGAGACCAAAAACTAGAACCAGTTCTCATCAACACTGTCTTAAATACACACATCGGAGGCCCATCTTTCTCTGCAGACCATGGGCAACTCTGTATTCACACAGTATTCCATTACTGGGAAAACAATTAAGGCACAAATAATCAAATGCGCGCACATGGATGCATTTTACTATCAAAGCGCTGGAGGAATTTATGGTTTAACAGTGTTTTTCTCACTTAGCAGAGCTTGACTACAGGCGAAAGCACAAAACACACACACATACACACCACAGATACTGATGGAAAGAAGAAACAAGGACTGTATAGAGGGCTGATTTATGAAAGCATGAAAATGTACATTCTGCAAGTACTCATTAAATGCATGCCAGGAGCTACAATAGTATGGTGCAATTACATTTATTTATAGTAGTATAGGGGGTTTCTACTTCCATTTGTGCGTATTTTAACATGCCACAACAAGCACATCAGCCCCAGGAGAAAATCAAGCAATATGAAATAAAGTTTGAGTCGTGTAATCTTCAGTGGTACCCATTTGGTGTCTTTCTTGCAGTCACTTGCAGTGTTCAAGAAGAAAAATCAGCCCTGAGATATATTTTTGAGCTGTGGCTAAATCAATGAAACACACCTTGAAAGTACTCAGGTTCTTCTCTACCGGAAAATTGATGACTGATCTATATTATTTTTATTTGAATCCCCAGTGATGCTGTTTTACTCTGCTCCCTGCTATTCTCTACTACTATAAATTCACCTCTGCGTGTATTCTCAGCGTGGTAATTGTTGACTTTGAAATACCCTCCTGTCCCTCTCAGGAAACAGCGACCTTGATGGAGCTCCACTGTAGGGAAGCCGAGAATGGCCATGCTTGCAATTATTTTTTAATTCAGTTACCTCAAGATCACAAGTTAATTATCCTAAATAAAGCTGTTTTACTAACCTAAACTCAACAAAACTCTCTCGTTCAGTATTCCTTCACTTGCTGTTGTTTCCCTTCAGGGCTGGATTATAATGGAGGCGGGGGAACAGGGGGCTGAAAGTTCTATTTACAACTGAGAAAAGCAATCAGGCTAAACCTGAGTTTGAAGACTCTAACTAACTCTTCAGACTTTTTTTTCCCTCCTAATGCAGCTTAGAAGTAGGTGAAGGTAGGTGTATATCTGTCGGTCTGTCCATCGAGCTCCTTTACTCTGTTTCAGTACAATGGACAGCTCCTGTGTGTAGCATGTGACCTCGTAATTTCACCATTTTCACCATATCATCATCAATCATAGATTTTTTTTTTTTTTTAATTGTGACAAAATAGGTGACAAATGTCCCACTCTGCAAACTCCACACTCAGTGGGTGGATGTTTGTGTTGATGATGAGGCTAAATTAGGGGGTGCATGTGCAGGCCCAGAGCTGAACTGGAGTAGACAGTTTTAGCAGCTAGCACCTAGTTGTCCAACATGCTCCAGGCACTATGGGCTGCAACTTCACACTGCACTGCACAAAACACTTGATAAATTATCTTGATATCGCGCTTCTTGCTTTCTCAAGATAGCGAGATAAATTATCTCGTTATCTCAAGAAAACAAGCTTTTCTTATCTTGATAATTAACTTGTGATCTCAGGATAACGGCATTAGGAAAACAATTGAAAGCACAACTGTTCTCAGCTCCTAGAGTATGGCTGTTTGGAGGTTGACTGGTATGGTAGGCTAAACTAAAACACCACTTTATATAGGAACCATTACATATTATCATATCACAGAATCAATAGGTATTTCAGAGAACAGCATAATATGAAAACCAATTTAGCATTAAGGTTGAATTTTGGTTTGGTTTATTTTCTTAGAGGTTTCTTCTGCTTTGTAAAAAAAGAGATGATTAAAAAAGGGGTAGATAAAGAAGCCAAGCTGAGTTGTTAGATGGAGTGTGTCTGCTTTTTTGATTCAGGTATTGAGTAAATGTAAGTCTTTTATAGCTGGAGTTGAAGGTTAGTGCACCAAGCTAGATAGCAACATTGCCAATTTGTAAGCAGAGGCCCTCAGTGCCTGTAGCCCCAAGTATCCCACTGCCACTGCCACTGAATGCATCAAACAGCTAGTGCATGTGTAGACTTTTCTCTGGGTTAGAGCAACATTGTGCATCTTTTCTACTATAAAATAACTGCTAACTGATTTTACTTTTTTTCAATGGTGATCAAGTGAATAGTGTTTATCATTCCCACTCTGCACCCTGCACGCCAATTCCTGCACTATGTAACTTTGTGTTCTGGCTACGATCACCATTGAGAAATACATAACGCTTTACTACACTAAGTCACCCACCACCAGCTATTTGAATGTCTTTTCTGTCTCTACTCTACACTCCTGATAGAGAGTAAAGTAAACTGCTGAAACCATAGCAGCTGTTAGGTAATGTTAGCTCAGTTTGTTAGCCATGCTGCCCAGACTGTGGTCTGAGCACCGAGGGAGTGTTAGTGTTTCTACCACAGGTGTTTTGGACCACCAGGAAGAGGAGGTTTTTCAAACCTGGGATCATAACCAGCTCAGAACCGGAGCTGGCCATAATGACAGAGGTGAAAAGACCGAAGAGGACTTTGACAGGAAAAAGATATGAAGAGAAAATGACCAGACAAGAGTAAATATGGGACTGACTTATAGTCAGTGAGAGCTTGTGAAATAAAAGGCTAAATAAACGTTGAGACAGATGCCGAACTGGGCTTCTTGCTGTTGGAATATTAGCTGGCTAGTTGTCAACTCGTAATTTTGATTATACTGTAAGTAATAATGTAATAACAAATACATGTGTACAGCTGTCCACAACAGTAGTATTATACTCTGAAACTGGGGACACTGCATGACAAAAATACCAAATTCTGCGCAATGTACCTTGAACTTGAATCATGGGAAGTAAAGCAAAACTAAATTGATGACACTTCATCATATTGTTTTACATTGTGTTGTTTTCATCAAGATATTCTTGGTGCATACATTCAGAAAAGTCACACATGGTTAAAAAATAAATTAAAAATAAGGGTGGAAATAGCTTCAATACTTGAAGAGGTGCTATGGTCTCTCAGCATCTGTCTTCAAGTATTTTATTTCATTTGGGGATGCAAAATGGTTTCAAAAAAGTCCAAGCAAGAGGGGACGATCAGTGGGGAGTTGTGTTTCTTGTTAAAATGTGTGAGGACTGGAGCACCCAGGAGTTACCAAGTGGAAGCTCAAAATTACCTCCTGCCACAACAGCAGCAATGACTTCTCCAAGAATCTGAAGAAAAAAACCATGCCAGTGACATTCCACACAGAGAGAGGCTGACAGAGAAATTTCTTAGTTCCTGTTTGCCGTGAGGGAGAATATGACTTCATTGTTGGCCTGTTATAATGAGCTTTGCCAGTAGCCCGGGGTAAAAGTGCAGTTGGATCGAGTGATAATGAGAAGCATAATGCTGCTCCCGCTGCCTCCTTATGCCCCCCGTTAAAATAGGACCTGATAGTGAGCTTCACTTGAAATCAGAGGTAAAAGAAAGTCCTGTCCTTGCAATGCTTTGTTGAGTGGCCAGAAATTGACAACGCTTCAACAAACGTCATAACAACAGAAAGTTTATCAGCCTTCCTCAGGCAAAGCTATCCAACACAAATCATCTTTTCTTTCATCAGTGTCATCATCATGGCCGAGTTCATTCCCTGAAGAATCCTAACTTATCCCCTTGATTGTCCTCTGTTTGAATGTAGGCCTTTTGTTTCTCCTATTCAGTTATTACAGTACTCATGAGGCTGTCACTCTCGGTCAACCATTTTCTCATTAATTCAACAATTAACTGACTGATGAATGAATTTCTTCCCTGTGTCGTGAGACTTATCTGATGTATGAGTATATTTAAGCTATGATGGTAGATATATGTCTCACAGTCTTATTTGCTGTGAATTTACTTGGACAGTTTATTCAACACAGAACATCGGTTTACAGTAAGAGTTATTGTAGGCTGGCAAAAACGTACTTTCCCTAGCAGAGGTGGGTAGTAGAGCAGATGAAAATGTGGAAAAAAGTACTACTCGTTCCTTTATTAAACCAATATTTCTACCCTTTACTCAAGTAAATTCCTGAGCCAGTAAGCTACTTTTTACCTCACTACATTTGCAATTAATATCTTCATTACAACCAAATGGCAGCCACCATGGTTGTGAAACAAAGCTTATGTGGAAATGCCAAAAACTGCAGTTCCTCAGACGTCCACTTGAGGCTGGCTATACAATGAGTCAATTTTGATAAGCCCCCATGTTAAAAAATCTCCAACTTCCAACCTCACAGCAGAAATAAACATGTTTACAGCCTGGTCCAAAAAACAGTTTTGGTCCCTATAGCTAATTTGTCTGTTCATGACAACTGTAATGAATCTGATTTTTTTACCTTACCTGGCTTGTTTGAGCACCCAGGTTTCCTTTAGCCCACCTTAGGTTCAACCATGATCCGTGTCTTTTCCCATTTTTTGTTATTATTTATTTTACGTTTTATTAACCAGGAGCCAGCAGAGGCAGGATTGCCAAGATGGCAACATTCAGAGACACTACACTCTACACCCATGTTTTATACTATCCATGTTTAAAGCTCTCCTCTAAAGCAGCGATTGAGTGTAGAGAGGGAACACGTGTGAGGAGGGCCTACACTGCAGATGTTAAATTGCCAGCTGCCCGAAAAAAAATAAGCCATCTGTCTTTTTATTTGACCACAATGCGATGACAGCAGAACAAAATCCAGAACAAGAGGCAGCTTCCAGCAACAATTCCTGGCCACATCTGACTCTCTTTATACAAAAATGGGAGCAATCACACCCTTAAAATATATTAAAATGGTAATTAACTGTAATTTAACAATTTTTTATCCAGGTCCTTTTTTACTTTTGCTTGAGCAGGTTTTACAAATAGTAATTTGAGAGGAAAAGGCTCTGTTCTGATCTTCACCAAGCGGCAATCATTATTATTTTAAAAGTAAAAGGGCAAACAGTCTTTGTTAAAGTTTGTTTCAATTGTCAAAAAAGAATAATAGAAAAACCTGGATGTATTTTTCACAACCAGGTACATAAGAAAGGCTACATAACATTACATTAGGTAAGTTTTGTTTTGAGGTTTGTTTTGGGTTTAGGTCAGGCATTTGTTGGTTCTGCATGGGTTCGGGTCCCTTCTTTCAAATAATAGATGGACCCAGTTGTGCTCCAGGTAATACATTTTTGGATCTAACCCTCCTAACTTTTTGGACCTGTGAAAACCTTCACTCCACTCGGTCCTTCCCACACAACATTCTGCAATTCCCTGTGAATTTTTCACCCAATTTGCATAATTAGCATTCTGATTAGACACGAATCTTCTTCTGTTTGCAGTCTTTGAACTGATTCTCACACTCACACGGAAAATTTGATTCATTTTCTGTGTGAACACACTATAAGACTGAAACAAAAAAAAAGGAAAATTGTTGGGCTGTAAAACCCAAACTATTGGCTGAAAAATGCTAAAACGCTCCACAGAGCTGTGCAGTATGGTCATAATACTGTGTGGGTCAATGACTATGAGTAACACCTCAAATTACACATAGAGATTTGATCCGTTGTTGATATACACAATAAAAAATGCTGGTGCAGCTTGAAAAGGCAGACACATCAAAGCAGCAAGGACACAACTTATGCAAAAATAAGAAACAAGTCACAAAATGCTGTAAGTAAATTCTTTAGTTTGATCAGTGGAGGAGCTGACTTTGCTTTTGGTTAATTTATGTTCAGACTGTTGAGGTGAATCAGGGCTTGTAATCAAAAATCTCATGGACAGGCAGATAGCATGTCTTCTGGACAGATATTTAATGACTTGACACCCCGCCAAATTAGAGCCTGTGATCAAGGAGGGAAAAAACTAAGCATGATTGACTGCACCGCGATTAACGACTTGCGTTCTTAACGAGCATCGTAACTCTAACAGGTGTCACCATGCTCATTAACAATCAGTGGGCAATGCAAATGGAGCGTTCTTTAGTTTGTCAACATGGGATTGGAGTCAACAAAGTCAAGCCAGATAGAATAAAACAAACAAGTGTCATAAATCAGGTAAATAGCAGGATGGAATGCTACGAAAACTGGACTACAAAGATGGTCACATGGTTCACTATATAAACTGAAGCTAATTAGCAATGGAGAGTAGCTGGATATGAACGTAATCAGCTCCAATCATGGGCTGGAGTGGATTTATATAGCACCAAAACATAACAGAAGTTATCTCATGACACATTCCATAAAGAACAGGTCTAAACTGTACTCTTTATCATTTTTTTTATTTACAGTGACTCAACAATTCCCACCGTGAGCAAGCACTTGGCAACAGTAGCAAAGAAAGACTTCCTTTTAAGAGGCAGAAACCTTGAGCTGAACCCACCTCATGGTGGGCGGCCATCTGCTGCGACCGGTGGAAATGGTTCAGTGCAGTGGTGACTAGTGGACAGGTAGGGAACTGCATATTTAAAGAGACATGATAGTAATGTAATGACACATATAATAAAAACAGGAAGTGGATGCATGGAGAATAATGGGTCAGATCTTACCATGACATGTGAACATGCATGAAGGGAATCATGATCATCAGTCCAGGATGCATTTTGTTTATTTTGTTACACTCGACAAAAAAAATCTAAAGAACTGCTGGCCAACAAATGTCAACATCTCTCCCCTCACAGCTGAATACTCATGCATTTTGCAGTTATTTCCGGTAGATGGTTCTGAATATATTCTGAGCTCCCAAACAAACTGCACAACAGTTTGTACTGTATAGAAGAAGGAACTGACTGTTATTTTGGGCCACCTGAACTCAAAAAGTGAATGCTGTAATATATGAACATGCCCTCATTAACTCACTTACCTGCTTACTAATTTTATCAGCCAGTCACTCACTCTTACTCTCCATCTCACAAACACAAAAACATGCACACACACTTTAGGGCCCCCCCACTGCTCGTCCGTTCTGCTCTGGGCAAGGTGCCAGTTCTCGCAGATGGCATTAGTGGAAGATGAAGTGCTTCGTCCCCAGCAGCCAGTGAAATGCGAATGCCAGTTAGTGCTCTAACTGCTATCTGATCAGCATCTCTGAGCGTCAAAGACTTGTTGACTCAAAGCATAAAGAGCTACAGGTATACTGTGCTACTTATACAAAACACCACTCCCTGTTTGTTTTTTACAGGATGCAGTATATTTAGCCCAAATTCTTTAATTTCCCAGGTGAGTACTGAAGTATAATTGGTAATCACTGTAAAAAAAATTAAAAAAAGGTGATGCTGTACAGAAATAAACACTGCATGAACGCTGCAATAGATGTACCCTCGATGTAAGTATTGTAACGCAGAACAGAAAAGAATAATGCATGCTGATGCACAAAACAATGGAACTTTTTCTCCCAGCAGACATTTTGACATGACATAATATGAAAACACAAATCAATCAATTAAATGACCCTTAATGTATTTTGTTCACATTTTCTAAATACAGAGTTCTAACCTGCGTCTGTTACCGTTCAACATAAACTACACTGAGTTTCCAATTCAACACAACTGGTAATCAACTCAACTATGATCTGATCTGCTTTGTCAGAGCTTTCAACCACGTTGAGATGAGGTCGACCTAAAGCAGTTTTTCACTGACTGCCTTGAGATAGGAGACAGGATGGATGTGGATAGCCTAGGGGAGATGGAGGTAGACTGCTTCCAGACCAATGAACCAACCAGTTCCACCTGGAGAGGTCGGTCCCACCATCAAAAGCTGAACCCTCTGGTCTGGGGCATTGTATTGCACATGTTTGAGGTTTTTGGAAAACAGTGGAGCTCATTGACACAAAGGAAAAACATGACATGAAGCTATGGCTTCACAGGTAATATCTGTTATTAGGATAATATTGTTGACAATACAACAAATGTGAAATATTGCCAAATCTTCTTCTATTTTCCTTTTAAAGTGCAACAAAAGTAACAGTTCAGTGGTAATGACGATTTCTGTTGCTCTGATAAACTTGATGCATGAGTCACCACTTGATTCATTTGTTGTCAGTCTGCGTCCTGTATGAGTTTCGAGGCAACAATCAGGGTGATAGTATTTTTCCGATTATTGCACATTTGCACAATGTTGTGAAAAGTGAGTCAAGGCATTTGGAGATGACTGTGACTGGCAGGCACAGACGCTAGTCAGTGCTAGGCGGTCCTTCTTGCAGATAAGAAGTGGGCTGTTTATGGCTCCAGAGCTACATGATTGGCCACTTCTCTTTTATTCCCTCCATCTCTGCCTTGTTTATGCCTGATCATGCATGACTGTGTGGGTGAATTTACAGTTTGCCGTAACCTCATCCAAAACAAAGTTACTCAGCAGAATGCTGAATCAGAAAGATGCAGCAGCAGTGCATCTTTGAAACAGAAGGATCAAACTGAAATACAGCCTGTTTTTTGTTTTTTTCTCTGATTCAGCATATGTTTCCAGGCTAGATGAAATATTATATTAGATGTATACTGATGTGGTTTATTCTGAAGCCGGGTTACATAACCTTGTTTCTCTGAGGATGTGTGTCTTTACAGTACATACATTCACCCATGTGATTTTCATATACATCCACATCACTGTAGAAGCTCATTGATTGCCAGTAACAGAAGCCTGATACAAGAAGTCACCGCTTCAAATTACAGCGGAGAACAGATCATTCCCGCTTCTGCTTCAGCACACACATCTGTCACTACAGCAACACATACACACCTGGATCATTTCAGATACTTGGTGAAAGCTCCCCAGATAAAAATGATGTTACTTTGTGTACTAGTAGGGCATGTAAGCCATGTGACAAGTTAAAAACAAGTTTAAGAAAATAGCATAGTAAATTCATGGTCTGTAAGGATGTGAAAATGATAAAGTTAAAAATATTGTACACACAAATAACATTCATAAAATGACTGAAAAGAGTTCAAATCTGTTACATGTTTAAAAGGATGGTTAAAATACTAAAAGAGTGTTTGTTTTACATATTTTATTTTTTATTGTTAAATTAAAGCAGTAATGGTATTAACCTGTGATCTACAGTATAGTTTTAATCTGAATCTGAGATAGATTGCTTTTGACTCTCCCACGTACCTTGGTGAAATTGTGTTATTTTACAAGCAGAAACTTCTGTGGTTGTGAAGTAAAGCCAATGTGGCCAGTTAGTCCCCATATTAAAATATCAAACTTCATAGCAGAAATAAACACTCTGGTACAAAAACAGTTTGGTCTCTATAACTAATTTTCCCATTCATGACAATTGTACTGAGTCTGAATTTTGATATAACCAATCATTGTAGTCTCACTTATCTTAAAGTTGTGCATAATTAACAGTGGTGCCGCTTTGATTGACAGGTAGGTGCAGTTACAGGTGACTTGTTTTAACATCCAGGCTTCATTCAGCCCACATCAACTGGTTGTAGCCATCAAAGAGACACCAAACTCAAACTGTTCAGAAACCTGGGTACAAATGTCCATATTTTAAAATGGTATAGTTTAATCATACCATAGCCTCGGTTTTAATTAGATGCACCCGTATGGCACACTTCCAATTCAGATTACTCATTCCTAGTTATAACCTATTCCCTAAGTCCAACCTCTTGAGACGTTCAGGTATTGAGAGTAAAATCTGGCATTCACCTTGTTGTAAAGGCACTACATGAATGTACAACTTTATTTTTTTTCCTTCTTCTATGTTGGAATTTTTATTGATCCTTCGCAGCACTGTTAGGGTTTGGAGGTGATAGGTCGCTTAACAGTGGGAGAGATAAGTTGGCTTTTCTTTCTTGGAGGGAATGGAGCTGAAATTACTCTTTTGAACTTTGGTTTGACTGCAGTTCTTCTGCTGCTCGCATCTCCTGCCTGCTGCACACAGCCTTGCTCTCAGTGCCTCGCACTGACTGAAAAAAGAGGTCGTCCAGTCAGACACCATCAGATCACCATCCATCTGTCAGTCCAAATAATGTCTCTAGTCTGCTACAGAAGCATCTTTCATACTGCCTTTTTTTTAACTTTGAAGGATTTTTACCACACGCATATTGAGCACCAGGTTAGTTGAAACTGTTATACCTTTTCTCTTTTTTGTCGTGGTATTCATTTTATTCAGAATTCTGGGAGTTTATTACAGCTGCTATGCAAAGCACTTTGTTCAATCAAACAGAAACAATTCCACCTTTTTCAAAACACACATCGTCCCCACAGTCGCTCCATTACTAATGTAGTTCATATGGATCTTTAGCCGTAATGTTTTGAGCTGTGAAATTGCTGTGAAATTGCAATAATGTTTTCCGCCATTGCAGCTTTGTTCCTTATTCTTGTGTGATGCCTAAAAAGTAATTTTACACATCGATATCTGTTTACTCGGGCACCAGTCTGTAAAAATGATGTCTTTTGTGGCTTTAGAGGAACTAAAATTCTCACAACAAAAACAGGAAGAATGTTTAGTGTCATGTTAGAATGCTAACATCGGAGAACACAAAGTACAGTGATGATTATGTCATTAGTCTGGCAGGTATGTGGACATAAACCTGCTCTGGACTTGATGATGTTTTGGAGAAGTTGAGAGATCACCAATGACAGTTATTCCTGAGGGAAACATGAATGTGTGTACCAAATTTTATAGCAATCCATTTAAAAAGGTATTAAGATATCTTGGTGGACCAACTGACTGGATCAGTAGAGCCCACTCGGTAAAAAGACACCTTTGAGTTGCATTTTGAAAAGTGTATGATCCTGTGATGTTGATTTAGCTTTTTATAAGCTTTAAGTTACCTGCATTCATATGCAGATATCTGTTCAGAGATATAGAGAGATTGGCGGAACTATGTTTCTCACGTCTCATTCTCACATATAAAGTTGCTAATCAGACTGCAAAGGAAGTCTTGGAAATCCAGAAAGCAGTTAACGGATATTTGGAATGTACGTGAGAAGAATGAGAAAGATACATTTCTGCCAATCCCTTTAAAACGGATATCCATTATCCATTTTATTTTATTTGGATATCTGCTGACTACACCAGGAGTCCAGAAACATTGGGTGTTACCCACAGATGTTAAATTGTCACCAGACGATAGCCGATGGCTTCAGAGATTGAATTTGTGTTCATTCCAAACATGCTAAAGCATCTTTAGCAAAACCATCAAATCAGTTGTTAGCTCCATAAAACAAGCTGGTTTTGATTCTCTATTTTATACATGAGATCATTTGAAAGACAAGTCACCAGTCTGTCACAAAGCTACAGTCAAACCAACACATTTGCACTTACTGTACATTACTAGCAATTTAATGTCTGAAATTCACCTGAGTGTATGTGGGTGCACTGTGGGAGTGTGGGTTTTCTCACATTTACACATTGATTTATACAGAAAGAGCATGACATGTCCTATAAAGCTTTTGTTCAGTACAGAAAGAGCATGACATGTCCTATAAAGCTTTTGTTCAGGCATTGTGACTGTTTTATATGCATGTTATATTCATCACATGCACGTCATTCGCTGCATTCAGTATTATAGCCCAACAAAGCTGTCTGTGAGCATTTACATTTGTGTCACTCTGCTCATCAGCATAACTCCAAGGACATCAGCATTTAACACACTGACTGCCATCAGTATCAACCAAGTCAACTGCAGAAGATTACTATGTGTCCTGTCACACTTTCTCAGTCAAATGCCTTAATAAGGAGTGGATTTATTCTGAGTAATTAGTGGCAATATTCCAGCGACACACACACAAGCGCACATGTACTGCCCTAGAAATGGGTGTAAGTCTTTAAAAGCATTACATCTGTTCTATAGTGACAGATTATCTCTCCTTTTTTCAGAATACAGAATTACAGCCAATAATGCTTTGATCGATGGAAAAAAAAAAAAGAAATAAATAACAGCCCCATTTTCCAGGCGGTGAAAAACAGCAGCATATGTCAGTGTCAGTCCTTGGCTCTGAAAACAGGGAGGTGAAAACATTTGTTTTGTGTTGTCTTGTGGCCCTGTTAATTCACCCATCGAAAGGCTTGTGGGGGAGGTTTCACATTCATAAAACCAAAAAGGTGGAGCGAACTCGTCGTGCCAAGTAAGCAGATTTGCAAATGCAGATTAGAAGACTCGTGCACAACTGAGCGCACGTACAAACACATACGCACACATCAGAATAGACTATATGATTATTTACATGATTACAGCGATGTGCTAACTCTCGGATTGAGCTTTTCATTTAGGGATGTTTCAATAGATGATGATAAATAAAAAATGAGATTAGCTTTTCACAGGAATATATTTAATAAATCGCTCAGCCAATTAGCTCATGTCACACAAAACTGTATTATTGTGGGGGTGATGTCAAGTGCTGGAGGACAAGGTGAAATGTCTTGTAGCTCTGGACACTGCTGTCTGTCATGAACAGAAATTCAGTAGCACCCAGACGTAGTTATTAAGTCTGTGCAAATTTGCACAAAGAAAAAAAAATCATTTAATACTTTTTCAATCTTTATTTATTTACATAGCGTTTTCTAATGTGAGCAGCCTGAGCCTCCTTATGCCTAGATCCCACCGGGCATGTCTCGCTCGCGGCCCCGATACTCTCTTCATCCATCCTCCGTATCCCACCAGGAGTTTTTCAGAACCACAGCGTTTCACCAGCCAGACTTTGTTAACTTGCTTAGATTTGGTGATTTTTCTTTGGTTTATGTGCTTCCGCCGTGAGCAAATAGGCTATGTAGTTAAATTCTTGTTGCTGTTTTTACAATTGGAAGTTTGCAAATGGCGCTTTATTTTGAAAATCCACTACTTGTGTGTCTGACTTCCACCCGGCTAGATCTGCTCTGTGCTGCTTGACATGGCTGCTTGTGGCATCTATCAAAAATAGACCAGTGGCATATTCTCAGCGGAGCAAAGCAGAAAGCCGCTTCTGAAAAAACTTAGCTACAATTAAAAATAATAAATTAATAGAAAGGTTTACATCTTATTAAATCTTAAATTTAGCTTTGCAGGTCCAGGTAAATACTTAAAAATCTGTGAAAACATTTGATCCAGTTGCAGTTCCAGTGCTGCAGTTTATATAATCAAGATACAAACTTGCATGTTGCTCATGTTTTTTCCCCACAGTGCTGATTGCCACTATGGGCTGCCAGTCAAACACTTTAAGCATTTATTCATTCATGTGGCCTACTCTGACGGTCACTCTTTCAAACAGCCTTTGGCAATAAAGGGTCAAAGCCATCAATTACAGCAGAGCAGGACTTCCTCAAGGTTAATGAATCACCTATACGCCGAGACATGCATTGGACTGCAAATGCATGTTTTCATAGAGTTTTATGGATTTTCAGATATTGTTTTGCTGCTGAGAATATTGGAAGACTTACCTCGGGTCTAGGCCACAAGCGTGTCAAACACAATTTTCACTCTCATGCAGCGGTTACGCTCTCATTTTAATCTATGCAGCTGTCTGCATCAGCTCCATGCAGGCTTGCGTCTCAGCTCACATCTCACAGGCATAACCACGACCTGAATAAAGCACTTATTTACGCTTCAAGTGTGTTTTTTCGACAATATACCCATAAACACGAGGGTGATGCCCAACAAAAAGGCAATGAATGAAAATGTTTATCTACATTTTGCAACCTCGGTGAAAGAGGGAGCAAAAGAGGAGCGCGTTCTGCTTCGGTTTGTAATTTCATAAACTCTCAGCATCCATTGGCCCAGTTCTTTATAGCCAATAACAGACATAATCTACACTTTTTGGTCTTCCTGATTTTCTATGATTCCGCTCATCTTCTCTCTTCTCAAATGTTATCAGAGCCTACAGGATTATAAGGGGGAAACATTGTTTTTTTTGCAACAGGCTGGCTGAAAGCTCAAGCTATGTAATGTACTCTGGAAATCTGAAAATAGCCTATACTTCACTGTTGCTTCACGGTTGTCAGCGTAATATCATGAATGACAGGTGTCAACAATTATGTGGATCAGTGTTGATGGAAAAATAGGTCATGAATCCTAAAATATATCAAAAGGAAAACATCACACAAAGTTGGCGGCGCAATGACAGACGCAGTCTGGTGAACGCTGTTTATCTAGACACGGAGTACGAGTCTGCTAGAGCCTCTGTGAGACTGTACTGAGACTTATTGGTGCTTTGAGCAAAATGATAATGTTAGCATGCTCACAAAGCTCACAATGCCAATGTTTAGCATGTCTATCTTACTTTACTTAACACTTGCTAGTTAAGGGTAAAAGTATAGCTGAAGGTGGATGGTAATGTCATTAGTTTTGCAGTTATGTGGTCGTCATAAATCGAAGAATTTGACATTAGAAAGTGAAATTATGAATTGATGATGATTGTTGTCAACAGACAGTGATATGTAATGTATCCGGAGAGGAATATGATTATCAAATTTGAGACATATACTCAAAGTGGTGCTAGAAAATAGCTTATAGCTTAAAATCTTATAGCTCTTCTAGAGCTTTGCTATTGGCAGGGCTAAAAACTAAAGATACAGTTCAGGTAGAATGTTTCATTCAGACATTATGTAGTGTAGCACATTTTTATTTTTAGAAATAACTTGATATATAAAGATTGATATTTTGTCAATGGCACCAATTCTAGTCCGTTTAACTTTAACATAAACCTGTCTGCAGTCCAGACTGTAGTTTTCTCTCATTTCACTGCAGCTCTTCAAACACACTGTTGGGGACATCTGTCTCATTGGATAGAATATATTTAGAAAAGATTTAGATTGTGTTCTTTTCCATACACTAAAGCACCAGAAGCAGCTCTGCAGTTGCTTCTTTATTTTTCTATGTCATTTGCAGAAATGTTACATTGAAAAATATTGCTTCACTTGATTACAGCTTGCTATATTTGTTGCATCAATTCAGTCAGAGTATTACCTTTTAAGCCACTTTTCATGATTCTTTAATAAGCACCTGGCCTGCATATAGACTGGATGTACTTATCTACTCTACAGTCCAGTCTCTTATCTTAGCTAATATAAAAAGTAATAAGCTTGTCTGCGCAGCTAGAGCTACATCACGGATGAGGTTAAAGAGATTCATAGTGAAGGTTAGAAAGGATTTCTTGTCACCAACATGGTTATTCCAACATGCTGATATCCTTCACTGTCACAGACTATGAAAAGTGCTCCTGATCAGCGTCTCTTTGATACGATAGATGTGACATGGGAAAGTTGGTTTTCATAAGCCAGTGCAGGTCAAACACACGGCTGAATAATGATGAATCACGACGTGATGAGGATGACACGACCGACTTCAAAGGCACGAGGGAAGATCACATTAACTTTCTGACAGCATTTTTGCACACTGCTGGGTTGTGCCTCATGCAGGCATGGGCGCACACGAATTAACACAGACACACACACACACAGGCAGATACACTCATATACGCAGATAGCAGACAACAAGCATGCAGACATTCATCAACCTCTGTCCTTTCAGTACTATATTCTCTCTCTCTCTCTCTCTCTGTCTTGATTTTTCTCTCTCCCTTGCTTTCACATACAAACACACAGCCACTCAGGTGGGGTAATTGAATGTGACAGCAAATCCTGAGAGGGTTGTTGGCGGGTTATCAGGTTAACCTGTGAAATGGAACCCACCTGACACCAGCAGGTTGGCTCTGACACCTACAGCAGACACAGTTGAATCACTCCAGCAAAGACTGCAGGCTAAATACAGTATTTTCCTCTTCTTCGGCAGAGGCATTTTCACTTTTTATGAGTAGCGCAGAAGTAACAAAATGAATGTAATCACACTTTATCAGACCTGACATAACACTGTAGATAACTCCATCTTTGTTGGAAGAGTGCTGAATGAAAGCCACTATTTTTTAAAGCCTCTGTCACGCCTGAAAGTGGCACTGAAAAATTCATCTGTATGTCCTCACAAATGGTTGTGACTACTAGCAGGGCTGTTTAGTAGGTCAGCTGGCTAAGAGCTAACAGGTTATAGAGTACTAGCATTAGTAGGTCACTGACAGAACTAGTTTGTTTTCGTCGTGCTGGCCCATTTACTCCCCTTTAGCATTTTGTTGTCAGGTACAGTGGTCCCTCATTTATCATTTATTTATCAATAAATGAAATCCGCGAAGTAATCAGCTTTATTTTTTACAATTATTATACATGTTTTAAGGCCGTAAAACCCCTAACCACACACTTTTATACACTTTTCTCAGACAGGCATTAACATTTTCTCACATTTCTCTCTTATTTAAACACTCTCAAAGTTCAAACTTTCGCAGATTTAACAAAAATAAGTACAATACTGTATTAGTAAATGAAACCAAAGATCAAAACCTGTTTTCAAGCCCAAACATTTTTAATTTTAATAATCAATCTACGAGGTTTGACACATAAGAATTTATTACCAGTAACTCACGTGTATTTCACAGTTCCTCTGATGGTGCAAATAAAATTGCAAACATACAGCACTTCGGAGTCACACTGCTAGCGATGGAACATTTATGTAAATCTGCCTGGCCGACGCTAAATCATCAGCTTGACGCTAATGGGACAATAAGATAACACAGCATATTCAGACATTTGCACATTATTTTAACACTCTGAAAACCATTCTTCTTTTGTGGAGCAGTTTATAGTTTGATAGACGTTTTGAGCTACAATAGCTTCCTTCATTGCCTTCATTTTTGACTTTGCAGCTCTCTGTTCTCTCACTAGCTTCTTCTTTGAGCTTCTGTAACTAAGTGCAATCTTTCATTCAGCATTTCTGTGATCTTTCTGTGCTGTTCCTCAGGTTTATCCTCTGTATTTCACCAGCCAGGTGATTGCATCATTGTAACTTGTTTTTGACCATATCTATGATATTCACCAACGTGGAGTCACCCATTGGGTCATGCCATGACCTTTGATCGGGTGTGGTTAATCAGGCATTAATGTTGTTAATGATGTTTAGCATGTTAGTTTGCGATTTAAGAGTAAGCACAACTACAACTAAAGATAGATGGTAATGATGGTATAGATGGTCATTTGTTTTGTCATCATAAAACATTAGAAAGTGGAACTCTCAATTGATGATGATAGTTGAAAAGTCAACAGATCACCAAAGTGATTATAATTTATCCTGAGAGGAATATGATTGTCTATTTGTAATCAGGAGTGGGGGTTAATAGGAAGTGGTGTTTGCTCAATATGACTAGAAAGAAACAAATTAATAAACTGGTTGCACAGCAGACATTCTTGCTATTGATTTTTTCTGTTAGTACACTTCTATGTAGTACACTGTACTAATGCAGTAGTAGTAGTAGAGCGCTAATTTCAGCAGGGTAGTGTCTCAATTCAAGTATGGCCCCTCTCTAGTGTACTTCAAATAAGAATTGCAATATTTTATCCCTTTTTCTTCGCCAAATTGCAACCATCAGTGCCATTTGACATATAAATATCAAATGCTGACCACTTGCTGACTTATGCAATCAAAATATCAAGTGTAAGTATTAGATAACAACAAGTGTTCCAGTAACAGTGAGGCAGCATCCTATTAGGCACATTGCAGACATGTAGAGTGAATCACATAACACTGTTAAGGATGGTTTCCAAGTCTATTTTAATCTGTGTTATTACAAATGTAAATGGTATTTCGAATGAGGTTTTCTTATTTCTGAAACAGACTGAAGTTAAAGTTTAACTTTGGCTCTCAATCTCAAGAGCCAACTAGATTCAGTTCACCCCCTCAAAAATCTGCAAATCCACTGATTGCAGCAAGCCCATCAAAAAATGATTTTGCTGTGCAACTCGGTTGCTTTAAATGCTGCTGTGACTGGACCTTTAGGGTTACTGAATAATGAACATAGGGCTTTTTCATTCTAATACTAAATAAAGGGAATTTCTCCCAGAATATGCTACTCTGACTCCACTCATACATATGAAATCTTTTGATGTTCAGTGTACTTGAGAGAAGTTAAAGTTCCACACACAACTGTGAAATAGCAAGGAGATCCTCAGGATATTAAGTTACAGACAATATTGCACAATCACAGCTATGTAACATCTTAAAATCCCTCTCATATCTTAGTACATTTGCTCCTCTGAGATAAATATTGGTCCAAAGGGGTTTCTATACCTGGCTTCAAGCTGTCAACAAAGAAATGCTTTGCAAAAGAATACATGCAGCCTAGGGCAATTACGCTTCTCTTCTCTGGCAGCAAAATAATGCAACAGTTAAAATGGCATTGTGGTTTTCATCAATAAATGGAGTGTGATGAGGATTTCCAGCTCAAGGCACCCGTACTGAGTCAATTATTGACAACTTCAGAATCAACAATGCGGCCATAACCAATCAGTCAGTGATTCTCATTTCAACTGTTAAAATCTAGCTGCAAGTCTACAGCAGTTCAACTAACACCAACAAAGCACATGCATGATGAAATGGAGAGCAATCGCTGGGGTGCGATGTGTCGTTGCTGTCAGCCACTTCTCCCACACAATGAGGGAGTTTTAAACTCAGTAAAGGCCAAAAACATCAGTCAATGGTCTTCAGTCACTGATGGCAGCTTTGATCTGCAGGATAAAGGTGACTTTGAGGCTTTCTGCATGCGACCATTGCTTCATAACACGATGATGACATGAAAATGTAATGATGGAGACAGTTATGAAGATAAGAAAGAGATGGAAATATGCTGTTGAAAGTCGATGATACTGATGATAATACTGATGGCAATAATGAGGTTATGGTTGAGCTTATGATCATAATTATGATTGTGATGACGATGCTTTTGCTCTGATACCACCAGCAGGTTTATTCTAGTGGTACTAGAATTTCAAAGTTTTACTTATCCAATAATTGACAAGCTGTTCACCCAACAGCAGATTGCCATGAAATTTGACCAACTGTTTGGTGACCACTTTACTTTTCATCTAGAGCTATCAGCAGGTTGAAATTGTTTAGTACTAATATCTCCATCGGCCTCTCTTGTACTTTATGTTAAGTCCATGACATCCCAACAGGTTGAACTAAGATGGTGAACCTGGTTAACGTTACACCTGTTAAACATCAACATGTTGACATTGTCGTTGTGAGCGTCTTTGCATGCTTGATTAACATTTAGCTTAAACCAGCCATTCATTCATTCATTCATTTCCTGTAAAAGCTTATCCTAACAGGGTCGTGAGAGGCTGGAGCCAATCCCAGCTGGCACTGGGCAAGCGATGGAGAATCACAGGGACAAACAAGCATTCATGCTCACATTCACACCTACGGGCAATTTTAAGTCTGTGTAAAGGTTAGCTCGAGATTTCTTTCAAAATACATTAAATATGTTGGAAAATAGTTGCTGAAAACATGTGAAAAGACTGATATATAACTGAAATGTGGAGTTAGAGGTTAAAACAGTTTTTCACCAGTTTTCAGGGGGCGGTCCTAAAAGGTGGCTCGATGACACACTGAGGCCACCCTGAGCATACCCCTGCACCCCTACCTGAGAGCTAGAGATCTAGCTTCATCTTCCCCAGTGTTTCACCAATTAACCTATATTGCATGTCTTTGGTCTTTGAAAAGAGGCCACAGTACCCAGAGAGAACCTTCACAGAACCCTCTACACAGAAAGGCCCAGGAACCTTCTTGCTGTGAGGCAACAGTGCTAACCACTGCACCACAGTAGCAAACCAACACTGTGCCAAACCTCACAACCCTGGTAGCATGGCTGTAGTCTCTTTTCCCACCTTTTTTTAACATTTATCTCTGTAGGCTCCAGTTGAACTAATCAGATGCTGAAGTGCTTCAGTCCAAAGTGAAACAATTAGCTTTTCTTGGACATGTGAATAAATTGTGAGACTCTAATGTTTTAATGAAATTAGCAAACTGGATTCTCAAAAAATAACTGGAACCCCAGACTTTCTCTCTGATCTGTCTGGGAAACGTTCCCTTACTAATCAACTTCATGATAGCTCAGCATCAACACTTATCCTACTGCAGTTAGTATTCTGGATCCATAGCCATGCTGAGAAATCCCCCATAATCATGTATTTTTTGCATTCGAGATGAAGAGTGGCTCAATTTGACCCTTTATTATATACAAGAGCCCACCTGGCTCTGATCTCATTGATCATGCTATACATATTGCCCATAATCCATCTTGACAAATCAATATGCACATTGTGACACTATGGTCCCTTACAAATATGTGATAGTGAGAGTTCTGAGCTGCAAACCTTAAAGTAAAGATTGAAAACTTTGGACTGGAATGAATTCTCCCTCTGAATTAATTTCAAGCTCTCTCTCTCTATGCACATAAAGGAAGTGGGGGGTATTAGAGAGTGGATCACAGGTGTTTGAGAGATAGATATGGCTCTAATATATTTATGCACTTCACATACTCACACATACACACACATACCATTAATCTGTAGCCAAGGGCAACAGCTGGATCCATTCCCATTCCAGGAACTAGCGGTAGCTTTGGAGACTCATGTGGCGCTCACATATGCATATGTAAACATGCACTCACAAGGCAATGCTGGTAAATCTGCTATCTCCATCAACAACTGGCTGGAGATATGTAGCTGCAGTGTATGGACCTCTGTGTAAATATGTTCACACCCCCTTCCTCTGCCTATTTGAAAATGTCTATTGTTTGTTTTTGATATTGCAATTTGCTTCGACAATGATATCTGAACCACAGGACAGTTATCAGTTATTGAGTTGTGTGTGTCTGTGTGTATTTGACTTTGTGTACATTTGTGGCATTTGGTGTGTATTTGCAGATATGTGTGCTTTGTGAATATATTGCTTTGAAGCTCTCTGTCTGTTGGAGTTAAATGTCAGACTGATCTGGTCTAATAATATGAAATCCAAAATACATTCTTTTCTCGACTAAATGTTCTACAAAATAAAATCGTCTGTCTCTTTCCCACTTGCGTGCATTTCCACAGGGAAACAGTTCAGCTTCTTGACCATTAAAAGAGCCATTCATGTTTGCTTTGAGCACTGGAGCCATGTGATCCTGATCAAAGGAGGACATGTATCTTGCGGCTTGATCCTCCAGAAAAACAAGCTGCCCCTAATAATGCAGGATTCATCTGATTATTGCATTGAGCTTTATGCCCTGTAGGATGCTCACATGGGAGCATCTGGTTCCACATTACTATATGTAATAGACACACATAGACAAACACAGCAGCCTGCCAGGATGCCAATCTCTTTATTATAGCTTTGATGCGTGTGCGAGGCAGCACTCCCGCAGGACATTGTGCGCTCGCTCTGGTGTGGTTTGGCATTACTGGCTTTATTACACACAGAATTATTATTTAGATGTCCTCAGAGGCAAAGGGGAAAAGCCAGTGGATGTGTGCACAATATATGGAGTGGATGGGCCTGTGATTGTTTGTGTGTTTGAATGCATTCAAAGAGATATGGCAAGATACATATGTTAGAAGTACAAACACTAGATTCAAGGAAGATCCTCTGTAGGCTATGGCATCATGAGACATATACACACACACACACACACACACACACACACACACACACACAGCGTACTGCTCAGCCCTCTGGGAGTATAGGCAGCGAGTAGCTCTGAAAGACAAACATGAAGCCTTATAGTCCAATATGTCGAGGAAAGTCTGATGCAATGTGCAGCATGAAGAATTCAAAAGGTTCAAAAGATAATTCTTCAGAGCCTCTTGAAAGATCACTTGAAGAGCAACTTTTGGAAAACTGTCAGTGAGTGTGTTCATCAGCCAAGAAATACTTCAAGAGAGGTCACGCATTGATCACACAGTAGCTTATGTTGTGGGTTGAAATCAGATGAGTGCTCCTGGATTTATCTTTGATACTTGTGTGTGATTATAGATGGTGGGTGAATCTGTGGTCACTTCAAGTAGGATGTATTTCTTAAAACATGCACTTTGACAAACTTTTAGTCATATACAAGAAAACACGAGCATCCACCCATCCATTTTCCTTGATCTCTTATCTTTATGAGGGTTGAGGGGGGGCTGAAGCCAATCCCAGCTGAACCTGAGCTTGCATGGAGATATGTACTCCCTGGATGTAATGATGGTTTCTGTGGTAAATGTGGAGGTAGAGGAATCCCAAGATCTGAGATCCTTCCATGCGATAGGAATGAACAAAGATAATGCGATTTCTTACTACCTCTTTTTTACAGAGTTTTTGCTATTTCATGCGGAAACTTCAGTTGAGGTCCCCTCTCCCTGTAACCTAAGACAGTTCCCTATTAGATTTGTTTTTCCAGACAGAAGACACCTTGATCGCTGCAAATATCCTACAGGCCATGGATTGCATGATTCACTGAGAGGGTACATGCTATATTTAAGATAGAAAATCATTTTAACATCGGATAAGTCAGCAGGGATAACATAGAGATAAACAACCATTCACGCTCACGCAGATATAAATCTGCATGTCTTGGGACTGTTGGAGGAAGTACCCAGAGAAAACACACATGGAGACGGGGAGAACATGCAAACTCCAAGCAGCCAGGATTCGAACCAGGAACCTTCTTGCCAACTAATGCTAACCACTGCACCACCATGCTGCCCTAAACAGGAGCATGGGAATATGATGATGGCAGGATGCTACCCCCAAGGCTGAAGGAAACACCAATCTAGGTTTGGAGCAGCGGGTACCGGGGAACCAGTTGAGGCGCAAGGCAGGGACAGGGAGAAGGGCTGGCGGCTTGAGACTGGGTGATGCCGAACCACCAGACGGAGCGATGACAACTGCCAAGCATCCTGATCTGCAAGAGGAAGAGGACGAGAAGGGCTGCTGGATTGAGGTATAAGACTTTGGGCAGGTAATTTTTAAACTAATTTTATCTGCAGTAAGTCTTTAACTTTTTACATTTG
Source organism: Larimichthys crocea (assembly GCF_000972845.2). Taxonomy (NCBI): domain Eukaryota; kingdom Metazoa; phylum Chordata; class Actinopteri; family Sciaenidae; genus Larimichthys; species Larimichthys crocea. The sequence continues at coordinate 11,628,584 of NC_040026.1, forward strand.
TACCATGTGGTTTTTGCGCTGCTGACCACTGATTGCAAAGAACCTGTGTAGCCCCTTTTTAGCGTCCTAGACCGTCTTTTTAAACCTAGTTTGCGTTGTCTGCATTTTAACATAACTTAAATTATTTATAGTCTTTAACATTATGTAATTAATCTTGCCACAATTTCAGCACTGTTGGTACAGTTTGGTGCTACTATCCTTGCTAGTAAACTTATCTTTACATGTAAAATAGTTGGAATGCCGCTTTAAACTCTATCTATCTAAACAGATATCCAAAATCTAATTAGATACAGTAGCTGCATAGTAACATCTAATTATTGCAACAGTGCTTGTGCCCTTTGCAGAGACTGACTATTGCAGTGTAACATCAAACTTCTGAATGTCTGCAGAGAGACAGAAAAACTTGAGACAAAGTACAGCTGTTCACATACAGCAGCAGGCAGTTATCTAGTTTGAACAGGGGCAGGGCAAGTGCTTCCTTTGTTTCTACCAGTGATGAGATCTGTCATGGTGATGTATTGCCCTATAAAGAGTGTACTTGTGACGCTAGAAAAGATATCTGTCGTGATGGAGGATAAGGTTCTGGTTGGGAACTTATAGCTCTTTAAATGATTAAAGCAGACCAGGAGATTTTCTGGAATTACATTCAAGTTGTTCATAAATACCAAATTATTATTATTTTTTTTTTTTTAGGTATTTTTGCATTTATATTGCACATAAGCTGGCTCCTTTGAATATGTTGGCTATTCACACATCCCAAGTCCACAGTTCTACTGCAACAACAGTGAAGCAGTGTTTCAAACCACATGCAGGTCCTATCACAGGGACGTCTTTTCAATTCACCTAAATGAGGTTTGCAATCTGCTGTCTGTACATGCATGCTTTCTCCCACTGGCACACACAAAGTACTTCAGTCTACTTGAAATCACTGTTGTGTGTGGAAAAAACACAGTCACTCGGGTGTGCAGTGGCATTATAATTCACAGAATCCTTATTTAGATTTTCTCAGAGACACAAGAAAAAGTGACTATTCTCTGTGGATTCACCACAAGTAACCCTGTTAACATTCAAAGATCGGACAGGAAAAAAAAACACTGATAAAGAGGCCGAGATGGGATTTTACAAACTGTAGCTTCAATAGACCAGAATGCAATGCAATCACAAGAAGGTCCTTTTGAATAAGGGTCTGGACAAGTAATTAACATTTATGCTGCGTAACATTTTCATAAGAAGTCAGAGCTCAGAATAACGTATGATGAGTTGATGAAGTCAGAAAATTGAAGTTCTAGCCATTGTTGGCAATTGTTAGAAATACCAGTTGATAACAAGATATTATGCAGTATTGCACACTCAAACACTGTAACAACATGTCGACCGATAGAAGCACTACACCTTTCACTCACTGTTGAGACTTGGTGAGGTTCTTCTGACTTTCCGAGTTAGAAATCAAAATTCAGGGAGCGTTCCAGTTGAAATTTCCGACTGAGAACTTGAAAATTCTGACTGCCCAGTTCAACTGGAATGCACTATTACTGTCAGGGTGGTTGCTGAAGAAGGTCTGGTAAATGTAGTTGAAGAAGATTAAATTAAATGTAGTATAGAAGATTGAACTGGCTAAAGAAAAGTGGGTAAAATAAATGAGTTAATTATAACAGTTTAAAGAGTGACCTTTAAAAAACTGAATATCACTGACAATAAATAACAGTGTAGGAGATGCAGAGTGCATGCATACTGTATATACAGTACAAACATACATTGTGGAAGTACAATATAGGAAAATTAAATTAGTGTGGAAACAAGCTCTTTGCCCTTCATTAACCCTTGATTAATTACATACACAGATGTTTAAACACAGACTAAATTGTTTCCTTTTGCCTGATCTGCTTAAGCAATTAATGCTACCACTTCATAAATCTTCTGGGAGGAATCCAAAACATCCCCAATCTGTGATATCTGAATTTCATTATATAGATATAGTGCTGATAGACAGGCTATAGAGAGATAGATGGAAACGTACTGACAGCTGGTTTGGTTGGAGATCTTTTCTTGTTTCCACTTGACGTAGACTTCATACATCTAAACAAATGAATGAAGTTCATGCACTTTGGCTCATTGGGCAGAGTGAGAATAAACTAGCATCATGAACAGCATTATGCGTAATTGAATTTGTATTACAAGTTAACATTTTCTGAGTGAGCGTCTGTTTGCAAAGATTTCCTTGTGCGTGCAGTGTATTGAAGCAGAGTGAATTTATTATGATCCTCAGCCATCAATGATTAGGTCTGCACAGACAGAAACCTCTAACTAGTTATCATGAGCTCATCTCCAAACGGGATATCGACACTCTCTGGATCAAAATTCTTATTCTGGTCGGGTGTTCCCCAGAGCTGTGGTCTGAAAAGGCCAGGAGTTATTTCCATATTTATTGTGCTGCTTCAGTCCCCGATGAATAAATCAAAGGCGTAGCTAATGGCCTTCTACAGATTCCTTAATAAATCTCTGCTTTAATGTGCATCATTAAGTACTCGCTTGCGTGTGAGGTGGCTCAAAATACCACAAGTACTTTGTTTTCATTTACTAAATAGTCATTTCTAACTCTGTCGGAGTGGTAAGTCCCTCTCTTTCTCTCACTGTCTTTCTTGCTGTGTCTTAGCCTTGTGGAGGCAGTGTTGGGGTCTTAATAGTGGTACTCTCCCTGATTAAAACCAGTGTACTAAGCCAATTAGGATGCCCACAGGTGGGCAATTAGGAGAGTGAATGCGCAGCACTGAGCTGAAGTGGGTCAGACAAGGCTACAGGTCGGGGACGCATTCTCCTTTGATTGTGAGACACTGCTCCAACACGGGCGCCCAACAGTCATTAACAGGAAAACAACAAAATGAGAAGTTAGTTTCAAAGTTTGCCTCATGATACTTTCAAGTACAGTAAGAGTAATGCCATCCACAGTGGTATATACAATTTTTTTTTATTTACCCACTTCCTCTACTATCCCATCAGTTCAAACGTAAAGATGTGGTAAAAAGCAGGCAGGACAGATAACAGATGAATTTCCTTGTGTTATTTTGCTATCCAGTACTATGAATGAAATCTTAACTTTCAAAGACAATGGACATTGAGGAGCCTCAGAATTTGAACTCTCAAGCTATAGAGTTGCACATCTGTATTTAGAAGTGAATACACTCAAGCACTTTGAATGAACAAGGAGCTACGACCACTTGATAGTCAGAGACCGCCAGACAAAATCAGTAGGCTACGTTTCTGTGGCCTTGTTAGTTTGTGCACTTGGACTGTAACCTGAAAGGAAGTATATAACACAACCATCCTTGCATAATAACAGTAGTAAAACTCTCTACAGCAAAGATGGAAATGCTGTAAAGGTTCATCATCCTGTGCTGTTTCTTTATTGTTTTCACCTCCTTTGACAGAGCAGCACTGTGATCAGATAAATAAAGCAACCTGACCTTCCTCCAAAACATGACATCATACCCTTCATGAATATTCACGAATAAATCACATCTAAGTCAAGTTGAAAACCACATTTAAGAAACCCTCCAGGTTCATTCCCAGGTTCTGTATTACAGCTCTATTATCACAGAATTTTCCTTTAAATTCCCTACTGAAATTTTAGTCTCGCTAGCAGCAGGACTCTGGGTATAACAATATCAGTCTGTTAGTGTGTTAGTACACTTTCGTCCAGACTGAAATATTTTATCAATTATATTATGAAATTCATATGGATCTTCATGAATTCTAATGACTTGCCACTCCCCAGATTTTACCTTTTGCGCCACCATGAGGTTGACATTTGTGTTTCAGAGTGAAATATCAACTATTTTTGGATAGATTTTCATAGTTCAACATAAATTTTCCACATATAGTCAACAAGATGAATCTTATATTAACGTAAAGTCAGACGATCACAAAAATCCACTCACTTTTCCTTCAATAGGTTACCATATATTCTGTACAGACATCAACCCTTCACAGACAATGTATCGCAATTACTTTGGTAAAGCCCCTGACAACAATTTGCTGGATTACTGGGACATTTAGTCCAGACATTCATGGTCCTGAGAAGGTAAATGAAAGCTTTGATCCTCTGACTTTTCATCATCATCATCATCATCATCATCATCATGTCAAAATCCTACTCTGTCCAATACTTTTTTTTTAAAGATTATTTTTTTGGGGCTTTTTATGCCTTTAATAATAGGACAGCTGAAGATAGACAGTAAACAGGGGGCAGAGAGAGGGGGAGTGACACGCAGTAAACGGCCGTACGATGCGGGATTCGAACCGGGGCCAGCTGCAGCGAGGACCGCAGCCTCCACACACGGGGCGGCCGCTCAACCCACTACGCTACCAACCGCTCCTGTCCAATACTTTTTTAACAAATATCTTCAAAGATAATGACATTCCCATCAGTTGTATTATGAGTTTAGTGCTGATTTACTATTAAGTTAACACGTCTTCTCCCGCTTATCCGTTTAGGTTGGGTCGCGGGGGCAGCAGCTTCAGCAAGGACACCCAGACTTCCCTCTCCCCGGCCACTTTGTCCAGCTCTTCCAGGGGGACCCCAAGGCGTTCCCAGGCCAGCCGAGAGACATAGTCCCTCCAGCGTGTCCTGGGTCTTCCCCGGGGCCGCCTCCCGGAGGGACGTGCCCGGAACACCTCACCAGGGAGGCGTCCAGGAGGCATCCTCACTAGATGCCCGAGCCACCTCATCTGGTTCCTTAAGTTAACACGCAAAAGTAAACTACACTAGTTATATGTCAGCATGTTACCATTGGCATTGCCACTAGTGGTCATCAGTAAACTTGCTAGCACATAAGCACAGTTGCAGTAGTGCCCACATGCTTAGTCATGTATCAATCATTGGCAAGTCTCCAAGCCACATGTTGGACAACTTCTTTCCTGGTAACTTCAATGCGAGCCTAAACTCTCTCTCACTTACCCTAATTACCATCCACTTAATCCATCAAATCAATTAGCTGTAAGACATTCTCTCCTCCTCCTGACGATGATGATGCCATCCAATCACCTTCCAGCATCCTTTCTCGCGTCAAAATGATCCAAATTTGACTGGATGGTAGAGGCAAAATTTGTACCCTCTATTTAGCATCTATGCCAACAAAAATGCAATCAAGCTTCATCAATGCTGACTGTCATCCATCCTCCTCCATCTATATTGCATGTTGTTCCTCAGAGGGTGCTACATATGAGCCGTGGGAAGAGACAAACTGTGATATACAGTATGTTTGGGTTCTGCTTTTTAAATAGAAAAGGCCAGGAAAGAGGCTGAATGGTTTGGCGGGCTGAGGAAGACAGCACCATTGTAGTGCATATGAAATGGGATGCTGGGCTGTGCATTGTTCACATGGGCGAGAATAGGTCTATGAATGGTGTTTGAGTTGACAGTTGGAGGTCCTGAATTCACACAGCCGTCACTCTCCTCACGCTCTCTCTTCCTCTTTCACCCCCTTCCTCGTTTCCTTATCCTCCTTTTCCTCCCAGAGGCTTTATCATTTTCAAACAGGCAGACACACACACACACACACACACACACACTCTGTGCCACCATCATCATGCCTGTGTGTAGAAGACACATAATGGAACATCTGCATGAATAGGACATTTTCAGTGTGAGCAGGGGAGAGGAGAGCAACATAAAAGTAGTCGGGCTAAATGGGAGCTCGGCTTTTGTAAGGGCCGAATTAATCATTTTAATATCTGCAACCTTAATTTTAATGCTAAGCTCTGGGTGCAGATACGCAGCTTGTGGCGAGACTGTGAGGAAATAACACAGAGACCCCCACCTTCTCTACCACCAGCAGCACAGAGAGAAAAAAAGTCAGAATGCAGAAACAAACTTTCCTTTAAATAATTCAAGAACTGGACAAAAAAAAAGTTTTTAGAGGCAGAAACTCCACTAGCAAGATTTTCTCTCGAAAGCCTCCTGCAGGGAGCCGATGTGTGCCGGCCCAGGTATGAAGCAGAAATGATTCTCTGGAGAGAGTGGAGCTCGGAGGAAGGACGGGTTTGGAGAAGAGAGGTTTTACTACAGCCAATGACCGTGCATCCAAGGCTGTGTGATGTTTTCAAAGAATCTCCTCTTCAGAGGACGTACTGTAAACTCGAGTTCAGCATATTCAGCGACAGGTACGCGCTCGGTGCGTCTCATGAGTATTTCTTATGATGTCTTCAGTGTGATTTAATTAAAAGGAAATCTGTTTCCATCAAACTTAAAACTGATGCAGTTCTTTTTTTTCTCTTGCCAATAAAGTTGGAATAAAGATTGTTTTGTTACAGAATTTTTGTCAGAAATTTGGCCAAAGTTTTGTGTGCAGCTCACTCTATGGAAAATTTATTAGACATCATTTGTAGCAAAAACAAAATGACATGAGGATTATCTCTTAGAGTGTTAGCAATAGTCGGGTCACTCTGAACAGCAAACCTGACAGTGTTCATTTGCCCTCATAAAGACCAACAGTACCAGTGTTTATATTAAGCCCTCACCCATCAGAGTTCATTTGAACAGCTGCCTCGGAGCTGTATCAGCTCTACGAGTGGACAAACAGTCCAATCCACTGCAAATAATCGCCACCAGGATCATGCTAGAGAATTGGTTGCGTGTGTGTGTTCTGGAGCAAATTTCACATCATCAGCCAACAAATGTTGTTTTGTTCACCGTGTTTTGTCAAGGCTTAGGAGAAAGGTGAACTAGAAAGATAACTACAACAAGCGATCGACAAATGTTCATTGAAAACAATTTAAGCTCCTCGTGCAGCCTCATTCAACAAATACTCTGCACGGACCTTCAAATTAGTTTTTGTGGTATTTTGGTACCCAGCACAGAGCGTGCGGTGCACAAATGGGAAAAGAGATGCTACCTCATTTGAATGAATGTCCCACCCCTCTCCCTGCTCTCACCAACAACTTAAAGTCAGTCACAGATTTACTCTTTTCTGCCGACCTCTTTCCTGGTCACTATCTCTTTTTCTCTTCTTAGCTTCTTTTGTCACAATCCTCTTTGGCCTTTTCACCTTTGTTATTATGCCCATAGAGGCAGCTGAACCCAGTTACATTGCTCACTTGCACAGCTCTGCCACAACACCAACTCTGCTCCCCATCAGTATTCCTGTGCCCTGTGCACGAAAACCTCTTCTCTGTGGTCCAAAACATCTGTGGTACGAACACCAACACTTCCTCAGTGCTCTGAGCTTACAGTCCAGGCAGTCCGACTAACAAACTGAGCTAACATTAGCCAACAGCAGCTATAGTCTGCAGCAGTTTACATTACTGTCCATCAGGGAACTCTGTAAATCATGGAGAGTTGATGCAGAGCAGCCGGAGGACATCAGAGTGAAAGCAGAAAATAGTTTCTCCATAAAATATGATCCAGTTTCACCAAAAGAAGTGAAATAGTTGTTGGTGTGTGACTTTGTGCTGTAAAGAATTATTCACTTGTCTTGGGAGATCGTACCTGAACGGCAAAGTTACATCGTGCAGAAACAGGTGTACAGGGAACAGAGCGGGAGTGACAGAGTCACCATTTTCTGTCAGTGCAGCATTATTTTATGGTAGAAAAGTTAAACAATGTTGCTCTAAAATTAAAATATAGTAAATTAATAAACCCATCACCAAGAGATGAGTTTAAATTGGCATCAAGAATTAACATTTAATGTGGTTCAATTAGGCACAATGGTGCAGCTGTCTGCATTAATAGTACCTATAAATTAATATGAGGAACCATATCTGCTATCCACAGCTGTTTTATACCATAGGAGAGATGCTTCACTCAACTGAATCCCTTCAGCTGGACAGATATGTTGATAAACCTGCAGCCTTCGATCCCACACAGGAACGCAGTGCCATTACACGCAGCCAATTACCTTGACAAAATGACCCACAAAAACCATGTACTAAATAATTTAACGTAACATGTGTGTTTTGCACAACTTGAAGTTGTTCAGCTGTGTTTTAGACCTCGTAAAAAACCTAGTTTAGAATTCAAAACACAGCAGTGCTTGCTGTTATCATAAACTACTCACTATAGTTGCTGAGACGTCTGGCATCGAAACGCTCGGCTCAATTCTCAACGGTTCTTTTCCAGACAAATATCTCATAGTTAAAAACTGGCTTTGGGAGCTATCATCAACCAAGTTTTGACATTTATAAGAGGTGACCTGGGAACAGCCATCTGCAGCAGCCTTAAATGAGATGAGAACATCTTTAATCTAATAAAGAATACCCAGCAGAGGATCAACTTTCTATGTCCAGTCAGTCTATTCATTCAATTCAATCGATCATCATGCATCACAGGCTCTTAGTAAAAGTGTAAAATGGCTAACAGGTTAGCTTCCTATTTTCACATCCAGCAGAAATGGAGCAACATGAGCATTCGTTTGAAGTCATCTCTCTCAGCTGATAATGTGCCACTATGTTCACCAGCGAGTCGCTGATTGTCACAATTGCTGGCTGTAGCATACAGTAACTTTATTAAACTTTATTTTGCTTAGAAAACAGCTATCACACTCAAATTGTGTGCTGTAAAACCAAAACAAAGAGCTGAAAGACAATAAGATGCTGTATGGTGCTCAAAGGAACCTCAAATTTGTATGATCATTTTTACATGATTCATCACCTTTCATTAGTGTGATTTGCCTGAAATATTAAGTAGCGCATCTCCATAGCTAGAGAAATACCGGATTTTGGTGAACGGATAGCAGATGAAATATTTATTTAGGGTGTTAGTATGCTAACACTTGATACTTAGAACTAAACACAAGGTACAGCTGAGGTGGACGGAATGTCATTGATTCTGCAGTCCTTAGTTTTATTTTTCTGATTTATGTATAAAGACGGAACAAACAAAAATCTGCTGTATTGTCAAATTAAATCTGATCAGCACCATGACAAACCCTAAAAAATAAAAATGAACTCTTCGAGTTCAATCAACCAATTTATTCTTTTGTCATTTGTGACTTTAGAGGTACTTTAAACACAATGTTTAACATTTCCAAATAAAAATTTCTAGGGACTAGACCAATGTTTCCAACACTGTTCAAATGAATGTTTTTTCAAGGTAATTGTCACTTTCTTACTAGCCTATAGTTGCTATAGCTTGTGGGTAACACAGCAGAGAGGGGGAGAACACCTGTTACCATAATTTTAGCTTGAGTCACATCAGTCTTTCATCAGCAGTGGTAGTTGTTTAACAATGATACCACTACGATATCACAATGACGCGAAACTACATCTTTTCTTGTTGACCCCTAGTAGCAGAAATAACATTACATACAAATTTAAGGTAAGAGGATAAATCTCTAGTTTGAACTTGATTACTGTTCTGTAATTATTTAATTATTAATAAAAGTTAACTTTTGACAAAATGTCAAATTTCCTGCGACACGTCTTTCCTTTTCCTCCTGCTGCATCTCATTCCCTCTTTATCTGTGTTCACTACCCACTCATCCTATTTCCCTCCCTTCCCCTCTTGGATCTACTTTCTCCTCTCCATCATTGCGTCTTGCTTCTTAAATTCTCATCACTCCTCACCACTTCCCCTGCTGCTTCTAATTCCTCCCACTTCTGTCTTCCGTGTTTCTTATCCCTCTCATGTTTGCTTCCATTCGTCCCATAACACCCTCCAATCCCTTTATGCTATCTTCTCCCTTTTTCCTCCTCTGCGTTTTCTCGCACTAGCTGTTAGAAGTGGCAGAAGGTCACATCAGCCCTGAGCCAAGCTGTGCTGTTCCAAGTTCTACCATGCCCGGCCAACTGTTCTGCTCTGTTTGGCACACCTGACTTGGCTGGGGTCTTTACAACAACCCCACCTTTAAATCCCTGCCATCCTCATCCTGCTTCTCCTCCTATTCCTCCTCAATCCCACAACAATCATCCAACTCTACACCAGTCACTGAGCCCGTTCTCAACTGTCATTAGCCTAATTGTCTGCCTGGCTCTTGTCTCACTACCAAGTGTTGGACTTGTCCACCTGAATGCCAAATACTGGGCTCTTCCAAAAGAGACACCCTACTGCGCCTGGCTAAAGGCAAATGCTGCGCCCAGCCAAAACATCCCAATTATCTTAACAACCCGGACTTTTCATCAGGGATTCAGTACAAATCCCACATTCCTTCTTCAGTAAAATGATAATCAACAGCTAAAGTGGACTACACAGATTTACTGTGAGAATCTGTAAATGTTCTAGTTAATCTTTTTGGAACTCCTACCTTGATTTACAGAAAAGTCAACTGGGAGTCATGGAAAAGGGGACTTGCCCATCTAGTCAACCAAAAAGACATGAAAATCAGACCTCTGAATCTGCTGAGTGTAATGAGACAACAGATTATCCAATTATGGAATTTTGCTGTGGGCACGTTTGTCTTTTTTTTGCTCCTTTAGGAGCAGTTAAGAAACATTTTAAACAGGCCTGATTGTTCTCATCTGATGTTAAGCTCCTACATTGTGGCTTGTCTATACAGGAAGTCTATCTATCAGAAGAGATACACTTCCACGGCTGTCTAGACAGGCTGTTTAACACATTTTCTTCCATTTCATGCACGTGACCACTGTGATTGTTTGCTGAGCTCTAAATGCTGCCAAATCGCAGGTGACCTACACTCGTAGCGTTGTGCCTGAATGCATCCTGTATAGACACATGGAGGACTGAAGCTGCTGCTGTACTCAGCCTACACCTCCTGTGTGGACACGTTTTTAGAGTCTACAGCCCTGCCAGCAGGTCTGCGACGCTGGAGGCACAGTGGTGTTTTCAGGTAAATGCTAATGTCAGCTTATTAAGAGGCTCACAGTGACAATGCTAATATGTGGATGGTTAGCTGGTACAAACCAGTGTATTATTTGTCTTTTGCATGTTACCATGGTAACAACATCTGTTATCACTCAACACAAAATACACCTGAGAAGTATCTGCAAATTCACATTTTGACCTGATGATGACGACACCAGATCATTATGATGCCTGGTTGCTTAAACAAATCACCTGTAACAGTACCCACTTGTCAATAAAAGAGGCAATGCTGCTAATTATGCATAACTTAAAGCCTTAAACCATCAACAGCCACAAGTGGCTGTTTGAGGAGCTGCAGTTTTTGGCACTTCCACCTGGTCTTCACTTCACAGCCACAGTGGGGCGTGACATGAATGTCAAATTTAATGAGAATCTTATCAAATTGTTGTTGAGACATTCCATTGAAGATCATAGATGTCAACCTCGTGGTCATGCTAGAGGAAAAGTTAGGGCATCACCAAAGCCACCCAATGCGTTTTAGATATTTCAATCTAAACAAAAGCAGTAGACTAGCCAACCAAGCATATGATATGCAAATGATGTGATAAATATTGTACATACAGAGCACACTAGCAGTGATGTCAAGCTTGTGGACATACCTTTTAGTTTATTGATCCCAATTATGTTTAATCCTTAAAAACCATGTTAAAGTAGGCCACAATCACTATTTGCACATTGTGAACTCATTCAAACTGTACAAAGACTCCTGATGTGTCTTATGCTGTCAAACAGAAACTATTTGGATAAAATGTTTAAAAATGCATTATGTCAGTTGTATTTTTGCAAAGTACAGATGAACAAAAATTTTTAAATAGCGAAGTATAATTAGATGAATACCTAAAATGACTTTAAAAGTGTTCCCACAGCACAACATTCATCAATTGTGTTATTCGGTATGTTATTATTCATCCAGATTATTCCATCATCCATAAAATATCACCTCATTTATGACATTATAATAGCTGCTATTTAATAATTCTGTGTTAGTCAACTCCATTAAGTCATTTGACATTTGTAGCCCATTATAAGACACATTATATTTCATTTTAATAAGGTTACCAGCACTTAGAACTTAACCAGTAGATACACTGCTATTGTGTACGGCAGTCTATATCATTCAATTGCAGTAAATTAAATAACTGCATTTGCATTTTGCTGCATGTGTTTAAATAACTCTATCTGACTTTAGTGTCAGCAACCAAGGGCAGTGTGAGAGACGAGAGGAGACGGTGGGAGGGCTGCCTTTGACAGGTGGACGGATGACAACGATAGCTACCTGTATCTGAGAGCTTTTCTGCACTTTGATCCACAGCAGATGACTGATTTATCAACAGACAGACAGATGTTATCATCAAGAGGAGATACAGGTGACAAATGACAGTCTGGGAGACGGGGTGTGGGTTGCAGGTGAAGGGTTAAGATGGAGGGTATAGATGGGAGAAGGAAAGTGACACGAGTGGAACTGAGTTGATGTGGGGGGGAAAAAGTTTAAAGGAGAGGGAGGGAGGCCTTGCAGTTAGGTGGATAAATGGCTGAACACGTGGAGGGATACTTACACACACAGATTGACAATTAAAAATAGAAATTTAAGTCATAGAAAGAATAGATGGAGAGAAATGCTGTTCTTAGTAAACTGTGATAGCTGACAGGATGAGATAGATGTTGTTCAGCCTCCAAATTACTGACCGCAGCATGTAAACATGATGCTGGGCACAACGAAGCTGCTGCTGCACTGATCAACGAGGGACAAAAAACCCAAAGTGAAGCAAAGACAACAAGCGTGTTCGCCAGCCAGGCCAACTGTTTGCAACAGTTGCTGGTTTTGTATGTGTCCATAAGATTAAATGTGTTGTTAAGTGTGTTCATACTTTTCTATATACTTATTGGTGGAGGTTTGTATGAACCGACAGTGCAGTGAGGCCGAAAAGAAACCCCACAAACCAACAGCACTGTGTTTTAGCCTGTGGTGCTGTCCTCTGAAGCCCGAGGCAAAGCTCGGTGCTTGTGAGCATCGCAGAATGCAACAAGTCGAGCTGGACACACACATATGCACACGCATGCACACACACACACACACACCCAGCCCTAGTTGCTATGGAAACAGGGCCCTCAAAAGGCTCGAAGAGTTTTGAAGGATGCAAAAAAAAAAAAAGTGCTGTGAGAGGTTCTGACTAGCTGAATAGCTGTGTTAGAAAAGAAAAAAGGTGAGCATTTTTTTTTGTTTTGATGCCATCAACAGGTCATATATAAGTTTATATGATTCATTTGTATGTGTGTTGTTAGTTTAGTAATGTCTAACAATGTGCGTTAGCTTTTTCAGCTTTTTCAGCACAGTGAAGGGAGAGCTTGGTATGCAGCACGGCGACTTGGCCCACTTTGTTCGTTCGAGCGGCATGTAACACATTTGACTCGACAAAAGACATTAAAATAGATGTCTAATCCTTGACTAATTCTAACCAAATCCTTTTGTTCGTGTCCTGTCACATCGTTAGCACAGAGAGAGGCATGTTCACACGCACATACACACACACACAGCGAGAGGTATCTTATTCCAGGCTTTCAGACAGACCATTGTTATTTAGAGAGCTCTCACCACCGGCCGAACCACCCACCCACACACACCAATCATTCCCCTCCCACGCTGCCGCCCACCCTCCTACCCACACCGCCACCACCACACACATATGAATGCATTCTCCAAAAAAAAATGTTCAGTCTTTACAGGGTGGGAAAGCCTCCAAATCAAAGCATTTAGACACGAATCCTCTCACTGAAACCCAGACTAATGAAATTCTTTGTCAGCAGCTTTTTGAAAGGAACAGTGATCCACAAAAGTATTCAATGATAGGGGGGGAATCTTGACACACACAAACACACACATATCCCAAGTTCCTCTAAAGACACCGTCACGCTCTGCTATTTGATACATGGGTCCTCTTGGTGTTGTGCCAGCCGGAATCCCTCTCGCTCCGGCAGGCAAACAAATTAGTGAAGGAGACTTGACCCCCGTTCAAAGAGAGGGCGACGCCGGGAAATTGGAATTGGAGACTCGATTAGAGGCTCCACGAGCACCGTCCATGGATGTGTGCCACCGATACGTCGCTTCACGCTGCACGTGGTCAGGGCCTGTAATTAACACACACCGTTGTTGCTCAACAGCGACAAAACAAGACCAAGGGTGTGTAAGATTCATGTCAACCACGGGTGTATGAATATTCACAGCGTTAAAGTCACTCACTTGTTTGGTTTGACAGTTTCTATAAAAGCAGCACAAAGAAGATACTGGAACTCAGGGTCCCATTAACGTCTCAGCACAGAGGTATTTATAAAGTTCTATTCAGCTTTTTAGGAAGCTAAAGCAATAAAAACCTCTTGTTATTCCTCTCACAAAATGATCCTCGACACCACCCAACAACAGTGATCACAATGCTCATTTATTTACTAGAACGTCAAGCTCCTTTTTAATCTCTCCTTAATGGTTTCGTCAATATCCTTGTTAACAACATCTTCACATACAGCCTGTTTACATTAGCCTGCCGGTCATTATGTCCCATTTTGTCAATCTGTTGTCTATTTCATGCACTTTCTCATCTATTTTCTTGCCTCTCTCTCTAGCCAGTCGGAGTGCATAAATGCCAGGCAGGGAGTAAAGGAGCAGGGGTGTTTCTAAACCCAAACAGACAGATAGATTTGGGCTGCTTATTGAATCCATTTGTCTTTGGATTGGCACTAATGAAAGAGCTATTAGGCCCGCGAACACATTAGGCTCTGCATATGTGTGTGTCTCCGCGAGTGTGTGTGACAGAAAGAGACACGGAGCAACAGCAATGATAGGTTACCTTTCCATCAGCTACAAAAGGCCAATAGTCTTTAAAAGAGAATATTAGTCCCCTCTACAGTAGGGCTCTCTTTAGCAGTCCTCTGGGTGCTATTAGTGTAATGTATATGGACTGACTGCATCACGTAAATGCTTCCTTACACACACTCGGTATGACTCATCTTCACAGATGGGCAAAAGGATGTGAAGGAGGGTCAGGTTTGTTTGTGGACCTGCACTAATTACAGTATTTAGATGTTGTAGTATGAGCTGTTTACTCCAGTAAAAAAAAAAAAAAGACAGATGAGCCCATCTGCTCTCTTGTCAGTTCAGATGAACCTCGCTGTACTGCTGCATCATTCCCGGCTGACATTTAAGTACAGATGAACCGAGCTTACCTCTTAAAAAAATGTTTTGCCATTACCTCCACCAGTGCAAGCCTTCCTCTCTTCATCTCCGTCTGCTCCTCCCACCACCAAAGCAGTAAATCCGATAAACAAACCATTTGTTTCTTTTCTAATCAGTATCTATCTTCCTTATGGAATGGAGTCTGACTGATATTAATGGCAAATTGGAATTTTAATTAGGAATAAAGATTCAGGTGAATCTTAAATACTGGAGAATTTGCTTTTCACTTATTTGTCTCTTTTGAGCTACAGTTTGAGTCATTTGCTTGTTGGGTTCTTTCCAGAGTCACCCCTGGATCCTGCTGGACACGGCTCTGTGATGTTGCTGTATTGTAAGGCCGTATTGGTCTGTTGTCCACAAGGCTTCATATCCGACCAGAAGCCTTTCAGAAGTGGAGCATTTTAAAAGCACAGTGCATATGGAAACAAAAAGTAGAAAGTCAGTCTAGTTGTCATGGCACTGTCAGACTTGATACCATTAAACGAATTCTGTCATTTTCTTGCCTGTGATTGTAAAATACCATACAAGATTCAGCATTAATGAGATACCTAAAACACACACACACACACACACACACACACTAGGAAGACATGCACAGAAACACCCACCACGCACTTCCCTTTTGGCAATCTCTCTTCACCCTTCTATTACCGCATGTAACATCACGGACGAGCTGCTTTCTCTCCTCCCTCCTCCCCCTCCCGTTTTCTCCCAAAAATGCCTCATCAAGGTCTGAGTCAATGTGAGAAATTAAATTCCCCTAATTAGGCCAGCAGATTTGCCTGCTTTATCCTTCTGCCTCCCAAACCTCCCCTCATCCAGACAAATCTCTAATTAATCGCCACATGCTGCTGTTGACTATACTTCAGAGGCCGGGCCTCAATGAACGGTGGAGGGTTTTCTCATGCTTCTTCTTCGCTCTAGAAATAGGATTCTAAAAAAAGGCTATTATAATCAGCGTTCTCCATATATGTTATGTGTGTGTGTGTGTGTCCTTTTTCTATTATTCAGTGCTTACATCAAAGAAAAAATTGCTTCAGGCTGTAATTGATGATATAGTTCTGTGAATTTAAGACTTGCGCATGTTATGTGACCTGTGCTTTCCCCATCTGTGTAGCAGGCAGACTTTGCATGGGCATGCGTGTGTCTGAAAACATAATACGGACAAGCGGGCATAACAAGAAAAAGAGGGCGAAGATAAGGGATTTCTGCAGATTTCTTCAGCTAATTAAGGATCAAAGTTCTCATTCCAGACAACTTCAGAAGTTCAGATTGCTAACAACTACAGCATCAGTGTCTCGCACACAGAAAAAAAAAAATCTAAGCTCATGAGTAAGTCCTAATGATTTTTCCACATACTCTGAGATACTCAGAGGGCATTTTTAGTCCCCTTGAATTCCCTCCTTGAGTGTTTCTCCATTTTGCCTCATTTCAGGTGAACTCGTGTCGAACTATACACAATTTGTATTGAATATTTAAAAAAGTTTAGTTTTTCCAGCTCTGTATATTATACTTTGAATCAAGGGGTTTAATGCTGATCAACAGAAAAAAAAGGGTCTTTAATGTCAAAGCGAATCTCTACCAAGTGAGCTTCATTAAATATAAATAATATGTTTACAAGCATGCACCCAATTTAAAAAGACACATCATCATTTGTATGGTCGTTTTTTGAAGTCACATGACTAATTAATAGTGATCAACTGTGTGTGTGTGTGTGTGTGTTTGCCTCCACCAGGGTAGTCCCTTGTCACCGATTCTGTTTGATTTTAATGTGATATTCATGGACAGAATCTGAAGGCACAGACAGGGACAGGAGCACGTCCAACACGGGGGCCTCTGAATTGTCTCTGCTCTTTTCATCAGACTGTGACCTCCAGCATGCACAGGGTTGGTTTGTGCATCAGAGTCAGTACCTCCAAAGTCTGAGTTCATGGTCCTCTGCTGGAAAAATGGTGGATTGCCTACTCCATGTTGCAGCAATTTGGCAGGCAAGACCAGAATCGCATTTCCATTTGTCCTTTTTTGCATTAAAAAAAAAATAATTCAAAAAAAGTTGAGGTGGAAAAGTTGGTATACTGTAAAAGCAAAGTGTGAGTGTAATGAAATCAGACCTGGCGACTTTAACATCCAGAAAAGCATCTGTTCAAAAAACAGCAACATCAGGGGACAGACTGATAAAACTGTGTGTTCGCACAAAGACAGAAATATGCATACACAATATTTTGTCACCATGCTCATTTCCACTCAGTTAGCCATAAATGGATGTACATGTAGAAACGCCTTTAGCATATTCGTGTCTGTTCCATCACTCATTAGGCCTGTCAATGAGACGAACGGCAAAGAAGAAAGGAGCAATTTTGCAGATTCTGTCACGTGTTCCACAGCACCTGGAACAGCTGTCATTACATGTGACTGTTACACACAGCTGTAGTTATTTATAGCAATCATCATTATTATGAATAGCTGTCAAAGATTATATTGAAACAGACAAAATGCTTACAAAGATTACCACAGGGTGTGAATGGCTGAAATGTAAATAAAATAAGTGATGACATTTATGACTAACACAAAAATGGTTATAAATACGTCTCTGACAAGAATGCAGAGTAAAGTAAATTTATAAATTATAGCTGTACTCACATTCACTTACAACTGCAATGAAACCTGATTTTTGCAAAGAATAGGTGGATTACATTGACTAAATACTAATACTAATACTTGACTTTAACTTGTAGGGGCTTCATACTGTTGTATTTTATATTTGTGGTTAATTTAGATCACTTTGTAGAGATCTGTATTCACATTTAGGTCTTTTTGATGTTGATGTTGTACGCCAATAAAACAGAAAAAGTCCCAAAGGGATGTTGTATTTGCTCATTTATTTCCAATAATGGTATGTAACATTGGCTGATCTTCTCAGAATACAAACCAGTTCCTACCCCACAAAATCTTTCCATCTCCATTTGGTGACCATGAGCATATAGTAGGTGTAATACATATGAATCAGACTCTCCCCAGCCAACATCCACACACACACACACACACACAATCACCTGCTGTTTACCCCAGTGCTGCTACCGTCCCGCTAAACCTCAGTTAGAGAGAGCAATAGAGAATCCATCTCAGACTCTCAGCTGGTCTAATACATATTCAGTCTGTCTCCATCCTCTATAGATAAACACAGCAGTTTCCCAGGGTCCCCATCTGCCGTCGCACTGTGGCTTTTCTGTAATGAGTCGAGGACAGCTGACTGAGATGAGAAGAGAGGCTCGGTTTCTGCTGCTGCGTGGGTCGAGCATCATGTAGGTGTAGCTGCCTCTTCGAATACATGGAGCGGGGAGGGGGTGCATACTGTATGGGGTGTCTATGTTTTGTATGTGCACATGCCTGTGCATATGAGTGTGTGTAGTGCTCATTCATATGGAGCAGACTCATTACTTCTACAGTATAATATTCTGTCACCTCTGCACACAGTTTCTCACCACATCTGTCAGGGGTTAATGCAATTCCTGTGTGTGTGTGTGTTTGTGAGAATCTGCACGGTATAACAGACACACACACACACACACACAGATCTTCAGATGTATGGAAATTGATTTTTCCCAAAGGAGACTCTCAGTCGGCCTTTCAGCTGCTTGACCATACTGTTCCTGCAGCCAACTCTATTTATTCATGTGTATGTGTGCCACACTGGGACCACAGTGGTAACGTGAGACAGGATTCAAGTCTGCAGATGCAGTATGAAGTAACCGTCGCCATCTCCCTCTCCACGTCCCATGTGTAAGACTGTCAGTGCCTTCGTGTTTGCTCGCTGTGCATCCCCCATGAGTTCCACCTCAATCAGCAACTGAGCATCCCCGGAGGGTTGCATGAAGCAGAACCTTCGTGCAGCTTCTAACCACAGACAGACATTTTATGTAAGTGTGGATGTTTTTGGGGTTGTTTGCTTAAATATAGGATTTTTTTTACCTCATTTTGTTTTAATATCTTCAAAGAGAAGCTGAAATTTAATGAACATCAGCGTTTCCATGGTGACGTGCGAAGGAATGAAAAGCGCCTGGTTGCTATGGGGTTTGAGGCGTATATTAAGTTAAAAGCTCCCTAAATACACTGTCAACACACTCAGCAGTCTCCTGGGACATAGCTCGGAGGATCACGCACACACAGAGACAAGGAGTGAACATACTTACACTTAACTCAACGGCATGTCAATCATCAGAAAAGTAGATTTCCAAATTTATTAACCTATTATTTCCTTTAGGTTTAACTTTGCTGCTTTTTTTCTGTTTATAACCACATGCCATGGTGAAAGGAGTCAGAAAAACGCTATTTCTAATAAAAGAGAAATAAAGCAGCTGATTTGACAATCACTCTGGGGAACACAATTTTTGTTGAGTTAGGTCTGACAGCTGTTTTTAACTAATTTTTGGGTGTGGAATCCAAAACTGATCTCAGATTTTCTCTATCACGTCAGGTTTTTTAACTAAAGGATCCCCGTTTTCTTAAAAATATGAAAAATACTGTACTTAACAGATATGTGCCAAACCATGGGGATACCAAATGCCAACTTTTCATGTGTTCCTTTGGCTTGCACACTTTGTGAGGGGCCCATGGCTTGTCTTGATCACAGAGTTTGACTTTAAAATATGCTAAATTTGCTTGTTTGACAAATGCACTGATGTTTGCCCTCCGACTTGGAATGGTGAAACTACCACAAATATAGCCAAAAGGAGCCAGGGTTGTTTAGGCATTTTCGACAAAAAGTAGTAGGAGCAGACATGATCTGGAACAAAGGAAATATATATGTATGTGAATAAAACACTAAGATGGAATAGTTACAAGCTTTGAAAACTACAAAAACAGCATAAAACGAAATAGAACTTACAATATGCCCATGGTTACAAGCACAAATCCTCTTCATTCCTACTATGCTAGCTTTCTGTTTGCAGATATTGATAGTACTGACCTATTGGGAGCTGCACACACCTCTCACCGCACTGTCTCAATTGTGACTGCACAAACAAGTTGCCACGTAGCTGTAGATGAGTCCAATTGTAATCAGCTGGCAAGTCTTACTACAGCTAATCAGTGGAATTTTGCTCATCTGGAGGGTAAGCTGTGGAGAAAAAAACTTGGTTTGCTAGAAGAAAAAAAAACTGACTGCAATTTTGGAATCAGCATGCCAATTTTAGTTTTAATCAGCATAAAAATCTAAGTCAACAGAATTTTTTTTTCCAAATTGTTCCCCAGTGTTATTTTTGAAATTTGACCCACCAATTTGCCTTATACAAGCACTTCACAGATGGCAGGAAAGATTTCTTCACTTGTAGAGCTTATTGTTGTGAGAAAATCTTTGAATTATGCCTTAATTTTTGACCCCCTGAGAGGGTATTCTCTTTTTTTGACTAAATTGAAATGACTTCTTTTTACATTCATCGCAGTCTCAATCAGAATTAAAAAAAAAAAATATTTTTATGAAAACCCCACATGTTCAACCGCACTGAATGGGGTGTAAACTACACCATAAGACCTAAAAAATGCATTGTACATCTGTGATATTTACACCTTTTTATATCCATCTTATAGTCATCCAGTATTGTCCACAGCTTATACCTTCCTCGTCATTTATTTTCTGTCTCCCACTCAGGTAGGCTGCTGTAAGTTTGCTCAACATTTTACCCATGCTCTTGAATAGTGATCATTCTTCCATACACTGTGGCTTCTTGAGCAAACAGCTCACAGTGACTTCCTAAAGGCCAGGTCAGTTGTCCTTCCTAATCCTATTGATTTCAGGTGACCTTTCTTGTGGGTTGTGGCTGATCGCCACTCCAGACACACTGTAGAGTGTGTGGCGCACACACACTCACTATTGCCAAAACATTAAAAACAAGACCAAGAGTCAACAGCCATCTTCATCCATTTTTATGCAAATATGGACTATGGAGATTAGTGATTTGCCTTTTTATCTGTCATACTTCATGATACATTGGTGACCCATTCAAAAAAAAGCCACAGCTCTTTCGTTTAGAGAACAGCTGTTAGTGCTCGGCAGTTTAGGATACTCTCTGTGGAAAGATCCCTGCTGAAGTGAGGAGAAGAAGACAGGGATGCAGAGCTGGATCTTAGCGCCAAGAGCAGCTGTTATCATGGGAAAACGTAAGATCTCTCCCCAGCAGGATGGAGGAGCTGCACTGTAACAGCTAACAGATTTTTCTAATCCACTTTATATAATGTGAGCTGCTTTAACAAGTGAATTACCCCAGCGTGGGATCAATAAAGTCTATCTTAACTAATCTTATCTTGAACCCATGCTGCTGGTGAAAAACATATGGTCGAGTCTTGATTCTGAGTGTGAGCAGCAGTGCTAACCAACGATTCCCATTTAAAGTAGTAATCTAACAAATGGCTATATAAATACAGGCACACCCACACAGGTGTTGTCAGTTATTAGTGCAAATTATACCGTAAGCATTTATAGAGCTACTCACATCGTTTCCAGCACGGATCCACCAAACTTCAACCTGAGCAGAGATCTAATCAGTCAGAATAAGTAGAAGCACCTGTGTAGGAGTGCAGGGCCTCTAATGGAGCTTCGAATAATTCACAAGACGGGTCAGTCAGTCAAGTAAGATTCAGATTAGTTTGCTTCGCCTTTGTCGGCAGGTAAATTGTAAAAGGGACAGCTGCCGTCGCCCAACTGCCAGTCAAACTGCTACTTCCCCCAAATACTAAATATCATTTCCTTCAGTCATTATCAGCATTTTATAAGTTTGTAATTGGGTTTCCTGTTCTGAGATGAAGCCTGTTCAGCAGTAGTCGTGGTACAATGCAGAGATAGAAGTTTAGATTAGAAAGGCAGAGGTAGGTGGAACTCTTGATTAGAAAGATGTTTTAACAGTGAACTGAGGTGCTCACAGCTTCGACTTTATTCTTTGCTCCGAAAGAAAGTAAAAAGCAAACAAAGCTAAAAGTGGAAATGCAGACAAGCTGGTAGGAAAGGTGACCTGCTATGCTAATATTGATGATATGTCATCTTTTTCCTGGGGGTGGACTAATGACTCGTGGGGAGCAGCTGGGCAGCCAGGTGACTAGGTCAGGTAATCTTTGGAGACTGAATGTAGGTGACTAGTGGACAGGTGGAGCATGACAGGATAAGAATGGAGGTTCATCTGGGAAAGAGATCTGATATTATAAAATATAAAATGAATATAGGATTAGCACAGTATGTGTTAGAAAGTTAGGTCTCGTTTTTTGACGTACACAAAGAAAATGTGGTATTTTAATTGTACTTTGTGCCCCTTTGTCCCTCCATCAATTGTCTTATTTTACTTGTATTAGCTACTTACATATTCCCAGATTTGTTTTGTTCTGTTCTTTATAGTCTGTGGGTTGAGTTAAAGGCTGCTTCAGTGATTCCTTCTGAATCTTTCTCAGCCAATAAGACATCAAACCTTCCTTGAGAAAAAGGATAAGAGATATTTCTATCCCCCTAAGTCCTTGTAGAGCTTTTTGTTGTTGCGTGATTGGATTTATAAGGATTTTCCTTGTCGTCTAGTCCTTTCCTGATCATGAATTATCTTTAACGTCTTTTTTTGGCAGACATTTTTGTCCAAAGTCACTTGCAGTAAGAGCATCTTTTCTTTTTACCTTCTGGTGTTTTCCATTAAGATAAAGGAAAAGTGACTTAGCAAAGAAAAGGGACACCTTTTTTTCCCCTCTGATTTCAGATATCAAGAAGCCAAACTTTTCTTTGAGTTTGCTGTGACCTCAGTAGCTTTCTCTCAGGAACTGAGCCAAAGAACACACAGTGGTTACTCTGCATCTCTACTGAGTTTCAATGGCCCACTGCCTGACTAGTTTACTAGTTTGTCCTGGCTGACAAGTCTGCCCACAGCCACATAACAACCGTATATATGAATACCTTTGGACTGGCTGTTCGTTTTTATCTGCGCTCTAATCCCTAGCACCATGTTGGAGCAGAGACATCCTGTTTCAGCTGTAGGTGGAGCGGTGGCTGTCTTCCAGATCAGACAAAGAGGAGACACCTCCTGCCCTGGGCCGCATGTAATTACTCCCACAACAAAAAGCACAAGCGAGCAGAGGAGAAGTCGCTGCCAGGCTCGTTTGGAAAAAAAAAAGGCAAAACTCTCTCTCTTCTTACTCTGAGTCTCACTGTCGGTCCCGGAGTTTTGTCTTTTCCCCCCCGTACTATCTCTTTCACTTCATCTGCACATGCATAAATAATGAAGCGCCACTCAGAGTCCATGCACACACGTACAAAAACAGACGCAACAAGTGTATTGGCCCACAGCAGCAGCAGCAGCAGCAACAACAACAGTGCTGTCGGGAGTCCCAGAGGTTTCATGGAGCACTATGGTTCATGGAGATGGTCTTATGTAATCGGAGAGTCTAGCAAAATGGGGTTAGACAAACGGCACCAGCCAGAGATGAAATGCTTTAGAGCAGTGGTTCTTAACCTGGGTGTGATCGAACCCCAGGGGTTCGGTGAGTCGGTCTCAGGGGTTCGGTGAGTCGGTCTCAGGGGTTCGGTGGAGCCTCCGCCCTGGAATTTTTTATACCATTTGTTACAACATATCTTTGTGAGCAATCGTTTTCGAGGATGCTGGACATAAAAACTAAGAAAAGGAACAGACTTTGCTGTGAAAATGACATGAGACTGGCACTTGCCAAGGTGAAGCCACGCATATCTGAACTGGTCTCTCAAAGGCAACAGCAGAAGTCACACTGAGGTAAGTTGTTGTGAGTTCATGCACTGTGTTGGTTTTGTTATTTGAACAAGGTGATGTTAATGCACGGTTCATTTTGTGCACCAGTAAAAAAAATCATATTTTATTTTTTACTAAAGAAGGGTTCGGTGAATGAGCATATGAAACTGGTGGGGTTCGGTACCTCCAACAAGGTTAAGAACCACTGCTTTAGAGTATAGTGTGTGTACAGTCATATTCAGTGTTACAGCTGCAGCTATATGGGCTAAACTGGGGGTTGACTGCCAATACAAATAACTCCATACCTGCATCATTAACTGAGATTGCTAACTTTGTTTAACTTTATTTATTGCTAACGTCTATAATTTATTTTTGAAGAAAACTTTTTTCAGCATCCCCCAGCTTTTTCTTTTAATTTTTAGCTTCTTAACAAAAAAGGATGAGTCGTTGGTGTTCCAAGGAATGCCAGACTCGGGGGAAAAAAAAGTGTCATTCTCAAATGTACTGTTAGAGTTGCAAATAGACGTTTCTTAATATAAATGATTGCTCAGGGATGAAAGTTGACATGATTTCGGTGTATTAAAAGGATGCTAGATGTTCCGTCACCTGTCTGTGTGAAAGCGTCACCTGTTTTGCAAACAGTCACAGACATGATATAAATGGAAGTGAAACAGCCAAATTGTCAGCCGTGATGGGACTGTATTGAAATAACTAAAAAAGAAAACGTGTGGATAACCTGTGAAAACGAGGCAAACAGCCCGGCCGACCTGAGATGGTGTGATGTTGCACTTCTCTGAAATAGCAGCAGTCGCCACTGTTGCTGAGAAATAAAAGGTAATTAGCACAAGCAACAGAATGCCACACAAACACACACATACACACATTTGTGCACATGAGCGAACAATACAGTTCTCACCCAGGCGCTCATACACGCACAATTAAATTAAAAACAGCAATTGAAAAGTGTTTGCATGCACGCACACACACACACCTTCTTCCAACAAAGCACCAACACTTTCAGCATGTGAGGGAAGCCTTGTGTGGGCGAGGAGGGAATCTACAGTACTAAGAGTGTGATATTTAACAGCTTAGCATGTCGTCCTCCATGGCACTAAATCACGAGGATTCCACTTCTGACTCAGCAATTGGGAAACTTCTGCCATCGATGTTTTTCCCAAGAGACAAATCTGTCACTTTCTTGCATTAAAGAAGCTGTCTGCCTGTGTGTTATGAACATACCTTTTTAATAAACAGGCTTGACATTCAGTGATAGTTGATGTTAAAAAAAAAAAAAAAAACTGCGTGAAACATACAGCAGATGCTGGCTGCTGATGTTCTCAACCTTGAAGTTTTTTTTTTTTTTACAGCTACAGACATTTCAACACAGCAAAAGATCTTAGGTTTTTCAGACCCTCACCCACAGCCATCACAGATCTCCAAAGGGGATGTTTTCATCGTTGATTGATGGTCTCCTTCTCCTGTCCAGCTCATCAGTGTCCACTCCTCATCTGAGCTCAAGACAGATGCTCTTCTGTTCCTGATAGTTCTGCGATGGTAGTCCTCCATCATGGACGTGCACTTGTCCACCAGCTCCTTAGAAGCCTGGTTTAGATGATCCCACTGCTCAAAGATCTTTCAGTATTTCTTAAGTTCTTTAATTTTAATTAAAAGGCAATTATTTCTACCAATAATCTGATTATTAAGTGCATTAATTACTCTGGGCATTCATCAAACTTTCCTAGTAAATAAACTTCAGCAACACAAAGCTAAATGTAGCTACATTAGGTCCATTTTTAACTGTCTGAACACCATCCACAATGAGTTTGAATGTTTTGCAGCTGTGAGTGGCTCACTTCAACAGGTGTTTTCACTGTGGACATTTTGACTCGTCACAGTGGGAAAAACACAGCTGTCACTAATGACTTTAACAATGGCTCTGTTCTATTCAAGCGTCCCAAAGTGCCAAATAGCTCTAAATCCATTCTGCACATGTTTTAATCAGTTTTTTAATATACTGTGCATTCAAACTGTAAAACAAAAGGGACAAAAATAAAGGCTCGACAGACAGAGAGCAGCAGTCTGTCTTCTTTTTTTAGTCAAAAGCAGCAATATTTCTTTGAATGTCATGCATCAGTGCACGTAGTCTATCATTTCCCGTTTGTATAAATGGGTTTGTGGATGTGGATTTTTTTTTTTCTTAATCGACACAGAGAAAGTTGCAGCATGAGCTCCAATTGTGGAGGCATGAGACAAGAGTATAAAGACTTCAAGCTTCAAGTCCTACAGTCAGAAATAAGCAGACAAAACTTTTCTTTTTTTTAAAATCAGAGCAGGTAGCAGAGCAATGCCCTTTATTTCAGACATTCCTGCCAGTACGGGGGACTGAACCGACGACCTTTTGCTTAGCATCAGTAGTGCTATTAGAGGACCTGAAACTTCCACTGATCAGTAAATGTAAATGTAAATGTACTTTATTTATACAGCCCTTTACAACAGTCCTTTCGGTGTACCAAAGTGCTTTACAGCAGATAATAAATAAAAAGAACAATAAGTAAAAACAAACAAAATAAAAACAATAAAATACAACAAAATCGAATAAGACAAGATAAAAGTGTCATCATACTACTCAATGCAGCTCTGTGCTGATAGTTTGATGCTAAAAAACAATCTTCTAAAGGAAAGTATCCTATGAATAATATTAGAGGCAGTCATGTGACACTCACAGACATATAGATGTGATAATATTAGAGACGACAGTAGGTGGAACAGAGCATGATACTGGTTCAGTAATACTGAACTGTAGAAGTTGCTGTGCCAAACATGCCGATATTCATTACAAAATCTAAAACTTGCTCAGTTGTTTTAGTTCTATATTTTAGATGATCAATATTCTATTTAAACAAGGAAAACAAAATTAGCGTATGGCTTTATAATTCTGGACCAGGTCTGGACCATTCATTAATTCCATTTGTTAGAAAATGAGTGCCACAGATTCATTTGAATCATTGAATGGGGAACCGATGTTTGTGTTGCAATGTGTCTTACTATGATCCATAATTTATTTTCATGGTTTGCAGCTGTGAGCTCCCCCATCTCTTTAATTGCATTATGGCATATTGTGTGCATGCCAACTTTTTGACTGTACTTTAAAAAGTGTAACTTTATACTCCAACTAAAACTGTCCAAAACCTCGAAATGTGTGGCCTCATTATCAAACTGTGAACAAAGTGAACAAATAAATTGTGGGCAGTTCAGTAAGGTGGAATGAGGCTACAAAACCTGCTCAAATTAGCATTTGCAAGTCAGCCAGAGAGGCTCGTGACGAACAGGAGCTGCAGTCAGGTGTGAAGTTTTGACACCTCACAGTGAGACGCAGAAAAAAAAAAAAAAGTGATTCTCTCATTATTCATTTCACACATCGCTTACAAAGCAAACATTTTCACCCCGGTCCCTTGTCATTTTTTAACCCTGAATATATTTTTAGACTTGAATTATTCAAACTTCAGTTCATTCTGTCACTCTGGGCTCCTGACATGCAAAAGTTGCCTTATTCATCCTTGAAGAGTGACCTGGGGAGAAAGGGATTTACCGGATGTCATGAAACTGTGTAATTTTTCACAGATGAAGGCCATCGTTTTATATTCAGCGCAGGAAACAGAATTAGACATTCATGAGAAGCACCTGTTTGACAATCAAATGTATTCCCTTCTGTCACTGTGTGTGTGTGTGTGTGTGTGTGTGTGTGTGTGTGTCTGCTTGAGACAGGAACACACAAATAGTATCAACCTTCATGTTTCCCATCACTGACGGTCTCATCTTTCATCCCTTTTTGTGCTCCCCCCATCCTTCTGTCTCTCGTCACATGAAGGACCCCCTTGTCTCTGTGGAGAACAAATGAGGCTGACCTTCGTTCGACGCACATGAGATGGATCCACTGTGCCGTGTTCGGCAGCGGCTTTGAGCTCTGTCTCCTCTGTACGCTCCATTTCCGTTTCTGAAGAGGAGGGTACGCGGGTGCTTTCTCTCTGTCCATGCTCTCCATATTTTGTCTCAATCACTGGATCTCACTATTCTCTCTGTTTTCCCCACCCACTCTACTCCTCTCTGCTCATTTCTTGTCTCTTCTTTTCTCAATCGCTACATAACTTTCCATCATTTCCTTCTCTGTCTCACATCTTTTTTTTTACTTCCCCTCTTTTTTCACTCTTCCTGTGCTCCACATTTGTCATTTTCTGCCCCTGTCTGGTCAACTGTCTGTGCCCTTCTCTTTGCCCTCCTTTTGCTTTCTGTCTGTGTGCTCCAACAGAACAGAGAAAAGATATAGAGTCCCAGTGGGAATGACAGGGGTCACTGTCCAGGGTCAGCGATTTCTGCCTCAGAGCTAACTACTAAAAATGTCATGTTGTAGCAGAAAATGGGTCCAGGTGAGACGGGCAAGAGGGAGACAGAGAATAAGTCAGAGGGAGGGATGGGGAGGTAGAGGAACTCAGCTCGTAATGCTCGCTTTTTCAGGGCGACACCAGCATATTTCAGCCAGTATGATTAGTCCCACTGCATCAGGGTTATCAAAGACCGTCCTCTTCTTTTCTTCCTCCAACACTCCAACCCATGCCTGGCTTTCATTAAGGGTCATCAGTTCTGGCCGTAAAACACCACTTCCTCATGATTAAGTGTCCAATTACGATCCCATTCTCGTCCCACACCTCCTCTTGCTACAGTAGTTGGATGAAAGGGGCTTTCGTATCAACCTGTCTGGATGGGTCTTAGTCTCAGTTACTGAGTCCAACTGAACGGAAAACTTGTGTGATTCCTGAAATTACAGATGAAATTTACTTGAAGGAGCAGTAAGAGGTTCAGTGGTCAGACTCCAGTTTGATTACGTTAGCTTGTTTTCTATGTGCAGGACTGGTTTAACAGGCAAAACTGCCAGAGGGTCAAGCTGTTGTTGTTGTATCTGCACCACTAAAGCATGTAAACTGGCATGAAAATTGCCTTGAGGCAAATTTCTGTCTAATCCTGAGGGCCTGTCTTGACGTGCTAGACTGTGTCAAAATCTAGTTTTAAAACCCTCATGATTTCAGTTTCGTGCTTATATGTTGCATATTCTGGAATAATCTCCATTGTTTTCTTGCAGTGTTGGAAACAAGGTAACGCTATGACTGAATGCTTGGGGTGTCAGTTAAGTCAGCACCAAGCAAACCTTTTGTCAGGTTTGTGAGTTATTAGGTATTAATCTCCAAGAAACTCCAAGGGAATACATTTCCGAAGAGACACATGGAGCTCCAGACAAAGCGGGCTGAGACCAACAGCCCTGACAGAGCGACCTCACCACTTACTTTTAGACTGCGACATCTTGAATAAATGGATTGCTCTCCGGTTGAGGTATGTGACAGGGGTGGGTGTGTGAGTGATAGCCAAAATATAAAAACCTGCCATAGTTGTAATAGCAGATAGATAGTCTGTTTTTCTGTTCAGTCAGCAAATGTGTGCCCCATGTAGTGTTCTAGCACAGAAAAATTGTCCACATTGCAAAGAGAGTGAGGTTGGTTCATAGAGTCTGACTTAATTTTGAGGGGTTAATCTGTCACTATCTCCATGTTCTGATGAGATTTAATAATTCCAAGACAGATGGATATAGAGTTCTCGTCCATGTAACACAGATCAGATGTGTTTCTATCAGTGATACAGACAAGCTGCATAGAGTTCTCACCAGGAACACAAGCTTTGCAACCAACTGATATTTTAACACACATTTTCATTTAAGAAATCTGTAGCTCGGATGTAGAGCGATTGTCCACTAATCAGAAGATCGGCGGTTCGATCCCTGGTTCAATCTCCTCCAGTCTGCGTGTCAGAGTGTCCTTAGGCTAGATCAGTGGTTCTTAACCTTGTTGGAGGTACTGAACCCCACCAGTTTCATATGCTCATTCACCGAACCCTTCTTTAGTAAAAAATAAAATATGATTTTTTTACTGGTGCACAAAATGAACCGTGCATTAACATCACCTTGTTCAAATAACAAAACCAACACAGTGCATGAACTCACAACAACTTACCTCAGTGTGACTTCTGCTGTTGCCTTTGAGAGACCAGTTCAGATATGCGTGGCTTCACCTTGGCAAGTGCCAGTCTCATGTCATTTTCACAGCAAAGTCTGTTCTATTTCTTCATCCTCGAAAACGATTGCTCACAAAGATATGTTGTAACAAATGGTATAAAAAATTCCAGGGCTGAGGCTCCACCGAACCCCTGAGACCGACTCACCGACTCACTCAACCCCTAGGGTTCGATCGAACCCAGGTTAAGAACCACTGGGCTAGATACTGAACCCCAAATTGCTCCCGAAGGCTGTGCCATCGGTGTGTGAATGTGTATGAATGGTTAGCTCCTAAAAACTGATGATCACTTGGCACCTTGCATGGCAGCCAATGCCATCAGTGTATAAATGTGTGTGAAGGGGTGAATGAGACACGTACTATAAAGTGCTTTGAGTGGTCGGAAGACTAGAAAGGTGCTATATAAGTACAGTCCATTTACCATTTATCACCACTTGAACTTAGCCAGCTTTAGCATGGAAGACACAGTAATAGAATAGAAAGCAAGAAGTCTGTAACTTGTAGGCATATACTGTAAACAAAATGTGTTCACGAGAAGCAAAAGCAGACTGAGTTGAAGAAGCACTTTTACTCTTTGCACACATGCTGTGTGTGGGAAAATTCCCGCCAGTCTTTATTAGCAGTTAGGTTTGTGCCCTTGAAGATGTAAGCAGTCTTCTAAGCTATCCAGAACTGTGTAGCCTGTATAGCCCATGGATATAAATGTGAATATGTGCCTGTCTGTGTAGCTCTGCAGTGGAATCACCACCTGCAGTGTTTCCCTGCCCTCCACACAATGGATACTAGAATTGGCAGCTGCCCCTGTAACCCTGGGAAGGATTAGAGGCAGGTAGAGAAAATCCTGAATGAGGGCTTAGCTTAAATTCTTTAGGATCATCTACATCCCACATGTCCAGTCTACAGTTGAGATATCTGAAGCACCAAAGGCGGATGTTACCAAAATAAGGTTGTGGATATTGTTAAGTGTGAACTGTGGGTCCCTATCACACTCACTCAAGTTGGTTGACCTTGAGATGTATAGGTGAACATCTGGCATCTGTCTCTGGTAAACCATCCTTAGTGAGTGCCAGGCTGATTCTCTTGGCCCGCTCTCTCTGGGTCATTAACCTCAAACAGCTCTTGCCCATCATAAGGCCAGGGTTCATCAGTGCATGGCGCATTTGTCTGTCTTGTTCTTCCTTTGTCGCATACTACCCACTTCAGAGTCAGGAACTCAAGCATGACACCATGGAGATGGTAATTTTGTTCTGTTGGTGTTGGTGTGGTGTAGCTGATGACCTTCGTTTTCCTCCTGGATCCTGGTTTTGGTAGAAGACTGCTCTGGTCAAAGTCAGAGTACACTAGTACTTGTAGGTGCCCACTGTTCCACTCTACTATCATGTGTGTAGGCACACAACAGTCTCCTGACATACACTACTGTCTGTGTGGTTTTCTCTTTCAATGCCTGTTCTGCCTCTACATCTTTCAGATCCACTCCCATCCCATCTGTAGAGACCGGGCGACCAACATACTCACATCCTAGTAAAATAATTGCCTGGAACACCTGGAAGTGTTGTTGATAGGCTTTGCCCTGATCTAAGAAGGCAAACCAGTTATAGTCTCCAAGCGAGTTTGTCTGGCACAGTCTTTTTGTTTGGCAGTTGATAGTCAATACACACATCTTTTTGGTGACTGGGGTTTTAGAATCCACGCTTTCACTAACAACTCCTGGATATACTTGTTTTCTTCCCTGTACAACGGCTTTGGAAACTAAGCATAAGCTTGCAGAACAGACATGTCATCTGGCATGTAAGGCTGACTGACATCTGGAGAGAGGGGATACATCCAATATCATTGCTGTCCTGGGCAAACACTGCATACTCCTTATGAAGCATTTCTCAACCACCCATTAATGTTCTGGACTAAGGTGACTGGTGAACAGGTGGTCATCAAGGCTCAGTAGGTGTTGTCCTGGGGGGACATAGGGGTGGTGACCTGCGGCGTATCAACCTGCTCTTTCCCATCTCAAGGACTTTGGTTATGTGCTGGATGGAGCCCAACAGGGTTATCTTTGAGAGAATAATTGAATGCCCGGTGTGATTGGAAATTTGACTGGCACGCTGCTAAATAACCACCTGCTCTTACTGATCTCTAAAATACCCTCCCCAGTGTTTAGCTGTTCTAATAACCAAGGTATCTGTGAAAACATTAGCCCGTAATGTTTGAGGAACTGGAAGCTGACTGACTAAGAAGGGGACATATCTTGCAAGGTTTTGATTGTCAACCTTTAGCTCCATCTATTTGTCATATGGGATTGACTGTCCATTTGCAGCATGCAGATTCAAGCTTTCCCCTGAGTCAAGGCGCTCTTACATTGGTCATGCTGGTTGATTGGGAAACAGTTTCTCTCTTCAAGACTTGTCTGTGATGCTTACTTGTGAGCCAGAGTCAAATAACACTGTTGGTGCATAACGGCTGATGAAACATTTGAGCAGACTTTCTCTAATAATCAGTTGTGCTACAGATGGGTTTTTCCATGGAACAGCCGCTGGTTGTCCTTCAGCAGAGACTGATCTCTGTTTCCCTGCTACCTCAC